>NW_004457429.1:89763-90290 GCF_000313135.1 Acanthamoeba castellanii str. Neff
GTCTTGACGAGGCAGTCCCAGGTGTTGCGGTAGAGCAGCGTAGCTGGAGCGGCAGCACTGCCGCCCTGGGTTTGAAGACGCACCTTGAGCGTGTCGAACGGGTGGCCCACTGCACAAATGGCCACCCCACCCACCGTGCCCGCAGCCACATCCTTCCACACCCCCGCCATCTTCAGCTGTTGCTCTTGCCAATTAATCAGTCCATTTCCTCTTCAATTTCTCCTGATTTCTTTCCCTTAGTTGTGCGCAACAACACTGTTCTGTTCGAGGCAAGACAAGGAGAGGTATGATGAACGATGTTTATGATCGCAAAGGTCTGCCCCAAGAGGGTGCAGGTGACGAAAAGTACACATATGTGGCTTGCCGAGAGGATGTAGCTCGCATTCTCTCAGACAGAGATGAATAGAGGTAGAATGTAGAAGAGGAAGCGTTTAGGCGCAGGTGACTGAGCCAAGGGCGACGGTGGGGGCGTCGGGGGTGGTGCCCTTGGCATAGCGCTCGACCACGCCGGCACCCTGGCTGGCGCC
>NW_004457428.1:0-248 GCF_000313135.1 Acanthamoeba castellanii str. Neff
TCGCTGGGTGCGCGGATCGAGTCGCTGGGCTCGAAGAAGTCCGACACCCAACCGACGCCCGCCGCTCAGCCCGCCGCGGCCACCACCGCTGCGCTTGGTAGCCGCACGTCGCACGGGGCCGAGGAGCCGAAGGGCACCAACGCGAGCGGCCAGCCGCCGGCCAAGGCCAACGGCGCCGTTGTCGACAGCGCGGCGGCTGCCGAGCAGGAGCGGAAGCTGCATGAGCTGCAGCGCAAGCTCGACGAGGC
>NW_004457428.1:4309-5388 GCF_000313135.1 Acanthamoeba castellanii str. Neff
GCACGACCGCAGGGACCAGCTGCAGCACATCACCGAGGCGGCCACGCTGTTGGTGATGGACAAGGCCGTGTTCGCGAAGCCGCAGGCCGTGCGGCGACAGTTCGTCGAGCTCTCGGGTCCCCAGCTGCGTGCGCTCCTCTTCAACTTCCGCCCCGACGCGTATGTCCTCCCCTCCACACCTGGTGATGATCCAATTTTTTATCCGCGCGGGTGATCATCTCGTTCACACACAAACAATCAAACATCTTCCAGAATGGCACCTGAGAAGGTGGCCGAGGAGTGGAAGAAGACGGCTGCCATGATGGCCTCGCATGAGGGCGGACCTCTCCTGCTTGCTGATCCTCTTCTCGGCCCTATGCGAGGGTGAAGGACCCCCTTTGGCCAACCACGTGCTGGCCTTTTTTGATTTTTGTAATTGGTCCTTGGCATTTTACTTCCAAAATTTTAACAAAAAAAATTTGCGCCAAAAAAATTCGTGGAAACGCAACGCATGTAACCCACAACAAGCTTTTATTATTCGGCAGGACGCAAGATCGCGAGAACGAAGATGGCGAGGAAGAAGAGAGTGCTTACGGTCAATGAAAAGAGCTTCGGCATTTACATCTACAAGGTGCTGAAGCAGGTGCACCCCGACACGGGCATCTCCCAAAAGGCCATGGCCATCATGAACTCGTTCGTTCATGACATTTCGAATCGTATTCAAGCGGTACTTTTTTTTCAACCTAGTGATCTGGAGCAACTTGACCTCTCATTAGATGGCGCCATGATGGTGAATGCTTGCAGGAAGCTGCGGCCCTTGCTGAAATCGGCGCCAAGAAATCCCTCACGAGCAGAGAGATCCAGACGGCCGTGCGCCTTCACCTTCCCGGTGAACTGGCCAAGGTAGGCACCCAGCCGTCCCCTCGTGCAAGGCGCCTGTTGGGAGAGGGGGGGGGGCAATAGTGAACCCCCGCTAACACAAATCTCTCTCTCTCTCCATGAACAAGCATGCCGTGTCGGAGGGCACAAGGCCGTCACCAAGTTCAACTGTTTGAAGGCGGCAGGCAAAGCAAGTCCGCCCGTGCCGGGTACTCCACATC
>NW_004457428.1:11930-13417 GCF_000313135.1 Acanthamoeba castellanii str. Neff
TGTGCTGCCCCACAGCTGATTCACCTCGAAAATCGTCGTAGGGCTACGCCGAGCGCGAACAATGTTTCGGCCATGAATCTGCTCCAGCTTGACCTCCTCACCCAAGACGAAGAGAAGAACTTCAGGGAAAGAGCCATCAAGGTCGTGCAGGCTGCGGGCGGCATTGTGCTCAAGGCTCACCAGGTAATACGTCGTGCACGAACGCACACGACGTGAAATGCTTGCGCGACTGACTTCTACTGCTCGCACCAGGCGTTCTACCAGCTGCTGATGGCGATCGACTTTTTGACCGACGCCAACTTGCAAGTGGCGATCATCGCACCGTCAGGCGAGGAGACACCGGTGGACTCCTTCCTCTCCCTGCTCGGCCGCACCTTCATGCCCAACGCGGTGGTAGCAATGAAGGAGGAGGACGAAGGCACCGGCACCGGCACCGGCGCCAGGCGCTACGAGGTGGGCATGCTACGGGGCAAGACTACGGTCGGTGGCAAGGTGACGGTCATGGTGTGCGACGCCCAGTCAAAGGTGTGCCACGCCCCGGCTCACTCTCCTACTGACCTCGCACGCGAACTGGAGGCCGCCAAGAAGACCTACCAACTCTGATGTGGACTCCTGTCCTTCTTGTACAGCGCCCGCCGTCTGATTCTTCAATCCATAGCGTGGGGTCTTTTGTTATTCTTTAAAGTCGTGAGCACGTCACCTCCGAGTTGAAGTCGTTTGCATGAAAGATCACACGATTGCAGTCCAGTACCCAGGCTGGTGAAGAGTTGTTTGAGGAGTGACGGCCAGCGAAACCCGTTTTGGTGGTTTTTCTTTTTTCGTTGCTCCGCGGAAAGAAGAAACCATAAAAGAAAACAGAAAACAACATTTTTGCCAATTCCAAATGCACAAGAAATCGGCAACGGTACGCGCATGATCTTTGTGTCGGGAGAACGTGCTTGAGCGGCATGCCCATATTGATTAATCAATATGTTTTATTATTTTATTTTTGTGGCCACAGAAAAAGCGAGAGAAAGAAGCGTCGGTGGTCCTGGGCACGATGACCTTCGGCGGCCAGACCGACGAGGAAACGTCGCTGCAGATGGTACAGGAGTTCCTCGCTCGTGGCCACCGTGAGCTCGACACGGCGTTCCTGTACCAGAAAGGCCACACCGAAGAGATTCTTGGCCGCATTCTGGCCAAGGAGCGGCAAGAGCGCGGCGACAGCGGCATTGCGCCGTACGTCGCCACGAAGGTCAACCCGTGGGGCTACTCCGGACGGTCTCTCAAGCCGGCCGACGTCAAGAAGCAGGCAAGCCCGCCACTCACACCACGTTTGTTCGCTTGTCCGTTTCTGACGCGTTGCCTCCTCCAGTTCACCACCTCGCTGCAGAGATTGCAAGTCGACTCAGTAGATCTGCTGTACCTGCACGGCCCCGACTTCAAGAACCCTATTGGTACGCGTCCTGTGCGTAAGTCTGCCCCAAGGGATGAACACCAACCCGTGA
>NW_004457427.1:0-179 GCF_000313135.1 Acanthamoeba castellanii str. Neff
CTGTGAAGCCATTTTGTCGTCAAACGAAGTTGCCTTCGTTAACTTCTTACCTGCGCAGATACGGGGTAAGTCAGCAAAGCGGCCCACAACCGGTGAGAGGAAAGGGAGCCCTGACCTCCATCGACGGGTCGAATTCCGGCAGTCTCGTCGTTACTCATGAGCTCCAAAAAGCTCTTATC
>NW_004457427.1:3284-3567 GCF_000313135.1 Acanthamoeba castellanii str. Neff
TTATGACGAGCTCGCATGTGTCCACTGCTCGCCGGTCAGTCGCTCCTACTTCTCCAGCACCCCCACCGCGTTCGATATGCTGCACATCTGCGAGTCCTACTGCAACCGTTTCTACAGCGCGTGCGGGAGTGCCCGTATCAAGCAGAGCGGCAAGGTTCGTTCGAACCACCATTCGTTTCCTTGCTCTGCCGTGGTTTTGGGGGGCAGGAGGGATGTGCTGCTGCTGTTGTTCTGGGGTGGTGGTGTCTAAGACGCTCGCGCCTTTCCTCAGACGATCGCTGAG
>NW_004457427.1:6917-7589 GCF_000313135.1 Acanthamoeba castellanii str. Neff
ACACCGTCTACACCGGTAACGACGTGCGCTCTGCCTACTACTTCAGCATGTGCACCAACGGCCTCCAACCAGCTCCTGCCGCAGCTCGGTACGGCCCACAAGGCGCCCACTATTCGCATTGTGCGTGCGTGCGTGCACCTGCTCATCGCGACCTTTCCATTCCCAGGATGGCACGATTGTCGACTCCTTCGCTTGCCGCAAGACCTGGTTTGGTTCGATCATCGATTGGGGAAGGTAACGCACCCTAGTCCCTCCCTTCCTCTCTCCGCTTCACGGCGCACATTCTGACGAGGCATGGCAGGCTCTTGAACTTTGTCTACGATCCGCCCGCCGACCCTTCCGAGGAGAAGCTCGTCGTGCAGTACACTCATGGAAGCCTTTGCAACACTCCCGCCAAACGCATGGTTCGATGCCGGCCTTGGCTCACGAGCCTTCATTTGTTAAGACTTCCGCTCATCTCTTCTGCTTTGGTTGCAGGAGGAGAGCGAGCTCGTCCCGCATGTCACCGGTCATGCCGTTCGCGACCAGATGTTGGCCCTTTACAAGCGCGAGGAGGCGGTACCGTTGCCATACGCTGCAATCCCCCCTTGCATCTACCTTGTCCGAGCTCACAATGTCTTTGCGTCTAGGCCGAGGAAGGAGCCCGCAGGGTCACCAACATCACTCTCATTT
>NW_004457427.1:12129-23679 GCF_000313135.1 Acanthamoeba castellanii str. Neff
CGTCTACTTCTGGCGGAAGAAGTCCCAGAGCGAACAGAAGTACGCGCTTCTCGTTCAGGTATGTTGCTCCACCCTTTTCAGAAAACACCACAAAAGACCAGAGGCCCTCTGTCTGCCACAACCACAGCCGCACCGCACGTAATGATCACAATGTCTCATTTACCATTCCGGCGCGCAGGAGACCACGGCTCCGGTGGAGATGCAGGACTTTGACGAGAATTACGACGAGCCATCGCTCAGCCGGGCCTAACCCTCTCTTATTTTGTTGCTTCTCTTCGCTCTCGCTCCTCCACTATTGCTTCCAACTACAACAAGACGCGTACTGCTCCCTCACACATAGCTTGTGTCTTGTAGCGCCAATCGCACACAACCCCTTACGAAACGAAACGGACGAGAGGCGAGTGAAGGAACCCGTGAGTGCATTTTTGTTGTTTTTCCACGACTACGTTCGAGGGCTCTCGCACATCTCACACAAGACGGCGCCATCCCTAACGGATAGATGGTAAACAAGGCAATCACGTGATCAAGCTGGCGGCGGCGGCGGCGGGGGAAGCGTACGGGTTGTGGAAGGTGCACACATCGCAGGTCCACAGCTTCGCGACCTCCGCGGGCAAGTCCTCAGCCTCTGCTCTGCTTGGAGACGGGGAAGCAGACGCGCCCGCCTCCTCCCTGCCTGATGCGTCCGTCGCCTTTTCGTGCGAAAAGATGGTGCCTGGATGGGGAAAGGAAAAGTCAAGCCACAGTGAACAGAACCTGTGGGGAGAGTAAAGGAGCAGGGAGTCATACCCTTGAACCCCTCTTCGATTTGGTCGTGGCCATCGAGAATGTCGTAGTCGGCCATGGAGAGCTGTCGCCGCTCGATAAAGATGGTAGCCTTAGCCGGGACCTTGAATTGCCGCAGTGTTGCTTTGGAGTCCTTGAGCTCAACATCGTTGAAGAACAGCGCCTTAGGGATGATGGAGTGCGCCGATGTGAGTGGGAAGGCGAGAGACTCTCAGTCATGGCAGGGGTGTAGGGTGGCAGGTACCTGCTCGTTCGGTTCGATCTCGAGTTTCTCCAAAATTTTGAGCTTCACCACGAGGATTGTGTCGTCCGCCGACACTGTGATTTTGTCCGTTTTGACTGCGCAGGGGAGCAAAAAAGTTAGCCACGCCGCAATTGCGGCATGTGCCGGGAGTGAGGGAGGGAGGGAGGGGGATGCTCACCTGCTTTGGATCTTCTCGCTCGCCCCCCACCAGCGGGGGTCCGTCGCTTTGTCGTAACGACGATTTCGGCTTCTTCGTAGTTGTACTGTTGATCGAGTATGGCATTCTGTCTCGCTTCTGTACATTCGAGGCAGGTGGCTGGGTCCACGCGAAAGACGAGTTCACCACCGTCTTGCCGCTCTACCTGGAGCACGATGGGGCGATCCACCACTTTTCTGCACCAGGTGAAGGAGAACAGCACCATTGCAATGGTGACCAAGGAGCGCATGGACATGATCGGATGCATCTCCATCCCCGCCCCCTGCAAGGCGTGTTTGGTGGTGTACCTCTTGATCAGTTTTGCCCAGAGCTCGGGCGTAACGAGCCGGAACTCAGTTTCGTCGGGATCAATCGGAAACTGCCCCCGCCCAATGGAGATGTGCAGCTGGTCGTGGCAGCACACGAGCGATTCGTTGGCGATGGGGCTGGGTTCGTCTGTATCCGGCACGTTCTACGTACCATGGCGAACAAGATAGCATGATGATCAAACCAATTGCGGTGGTTGGTTGGTTGGTTGGTTGGTTGGTTGGTTGGTTGGTTGGTTGGTTGGTTGGTTGGTTGGTTGGTTGATGAGGGGACGTGGCAAGGTGTTGGTGGGAGAGCAGTACCTCGACCCAAGCTCGCCAACGACCAAACCACTCCTGAGAGATGATGTAGTAGCGACAACCCGGCTTGGCGTCCTTTTCGTTGGCTATCGCGTTGACCCGTCGCTGCTCCTCGCGTAAGGAGAGCACCGTCAGGTCGTCTTTTCTCCTACCAATACGAGCGGGAAAGAGCACCTTTTCCTTGGCTTTGACCACCTTCAAATTCTGTAGCTCCTCTTTGTTGGCCGCCGAGTCTCGGATACACTCCTTACACGCGCTCTCCGAGGAGTGGAACTCGGCTCCTTCCGGGAACTCGGAGCGAAGCCACGACCACGCCTGTGTAGCAAGAGTCGTGGTTTCAATGATGGCTAAGCACTTGCGAGTGTAAGGAGGCTAATGACTGCGAGTCTAATGTAATACATATGTGGCGGCCTCATACCTGTGCTGGGACTACTCTTCGTCCGCCAGCAGGACAAAGGTTGCCGTGTTCGCAGGTGATCTTCTCGTTCATATTTTTACTCAGATCCTCCGGCTCGCTCTTTTTCTTCCACTCTGTAGTCCACACGCACGCACACCACACAAGGAACACCAGGCATTGAAGCGCGAACGCGCAACACAAAGACACGCTATTAGCACTCTCCCTAAAGCAGACGGAGGGCACAAGGCCCCCAGCGGAGAATAGCGTACGGTTAAGCCAAGATGTCGACAAGATGTATCCCTTTGGTGCTGGACCCGCTGTGATCAGGTTCAGTGTCGTCTCCTTCATTCGGTTGTACTCCGCGTCCTTAGCCAGTTCTGAACACGTCGCAACAGTGAGGGGTTGCTCACATTTGTAAAAATAAATAAATAAAAATATAAAAAAGCGCATTCAGCAAGAAGATACACACCATGGCACAGAGCAGCGGAACAGGGCATGCAATAGCACTCTTGGCTGAGCACAGGTCCGCCTTTGAACTGGGACTGCAGCATCGACCACGCTTCCTAGTGGTGGACCAAAGGAAACAACAGCCAGACGACGTTCGTAAAGTTGTCTCTACAGCGCCGAGCCCACATGGATGGGGTAAGAACAGTGTGGGGGAGAGTACCGGCGTGATTCGCTTGGCGTGGGACAGTTTGCGTGGGTCCAGCATGTCGTGGGCGCACATGAGCTCAGTGTTGTCTATTGGAGGCAGCTCTTTGGATCCGATCACCCATTGTCGTAGCCACGACACGGCGATCCAATTATACTCCTTCTGTGCTCGCGAAGACAGCCACCAGTTGGGGTGAGCGCAGAGGTTCCGCCTTGCAAGTGAGCACGATCCAAATAAAACTATGCGCGTACCGTGCCCGGTGGTACGCCAAGCGTGGAGAAATGGGCGGTGTAGCTCTGCTTGTGTGCTTCGATCCGCTCGCGCTCTTCCTTCGCCTTCATGTCATACTCTTCAATCTGCTTTTCGAACTCTCGGTTGTCTGCACATGGCCAGGTGAGTGTGAGTGCCGTCACTCATACGAACCAGGTAGTCTACCGTAGTCTACGGCGTACCTATGTCCACAAAGGCTTGAGCAGAAGCGGGCAATTGGGGCTGCGCCACCGTTTCCCTATCCTTGAGAGCGTAGATCAGCATGTACGAGTTGGACGATTCGGTCATCCTGAACAATGCAACAACACAAACATGGGGAGATAGCGCCACGTGTGAGCGTTTTGGCAGCTCTCGTTTAATTGTGCTGGCCACCGGGGGCTTACCCTTCAGGAAGCGCGGCGCCCTTCTTTTTGTTCTTCTTGGGCTCCTTTTCTATGCCGATCTTGGCCTCGTCGAGCGGAGTCACCACAGCATCATCGAATCGCCACCACTTCTTCGTGCTGGTACCAGGCAAAACCACAGAGGATAGGGTACGGCGTGAGTATAGCGAACACCTGAACACATCGAGTGACATAAGTGAACGGGGGAGACGCACACTTCATCCCTGGTGTGGGCAATGTAATGGCCCACGTTGGCACCGGGACCAACGTGGATCAGTACACCGACCAGTTCGTAGGCCAATCCCTTTCTTCTCCTCTTATTCTCAACTTCATTTTGTCTGCAGGGTTGAGGGGAAGAAGGCGGTGATGAGCTTCTGGAGTGGAGGAACAAGAAGCGAAGAGGGCAGAGGAGGAGGAGGAAAGCGGATGAGAATAGATGGCTTTCAACTCGAGGCGACGCAATCACGACAGGTGGAGTCGGAGAGAGCGTACCGTTCGTCGAACTCTTGCATGTACTTGCCCATGTCGATCTCCAACGGAAATGCAATCGAATCTTGCAGCTTTCGCTTCTGGAACGTCTTGATGTCGTACACGAAGCGCATCAGCTGCAGGTTTAGCACCTGAATTACATTGTGTGGAAGAAGAAGAAAGAGCATCAGCACACAAGGGCTCAGCTGATCGAGCAAGGAAAAAAGACCGAAAGCAATTTGACACAGGGGGAAGATGGGGGAGACGAGAAAGCGAGAGAGGGAGAGAGTACCTTGGGCAAATTGAGCAGCACAATGGACCGGGTGGCGTCCTGCAATTTGCTGCAGGTCTCGCAGAAATACTGGTTGCTGTCCGTGAGCTGCTCCTCCCCCAAGAAGCTATGCAGGGAGTCGTCAATGGTTTTCGCGTCCTATAACCAGATGTACACAGACCCGGCCAGGTGGAAACCGGGCGAAAGAAGAGGTGAGTGCGAGGAGAGCCATTGTTTACATTGCCATCGCCTGTGCAGGGAATTCACCTTGAGATTGAGCTCGAGCTCTGAGAACTGGCACTTCCGTTGGGAGACAGTTTTGCAGGCCTGGCACACAGTGGTATAGGCGTATTCGCCCTGAAACTGCCCTACTAGCTCCTTGATACTCTCATCCTCACTCTGCTGGAAGCGTTCCTCCAGGTAATCGAGGAACAACTTGTAAAACCTGCAGGCACGCATACAAACCACGTTAAGTCACGGGCGAGCAATGGTAAAATTCAAAAAAATCATTGGGGCGAGGGGGCCGCGGCAACTTACTCTTGAGCATCTTGCTGGATGGATGTTTTCAGGTTCAGCGCCTCGGTGAGCCTCTTGGGGGTATAGAAAGAGCGGCGGCCTTCTTGCATGAGAGCAAACAGCCGCTGCAGCTCCGAGCACACCGAACCCTGCGGTAATTAATAAACAGAGACCAACGAACAGAATTGAATGCCACAGGATGAGGTGGCGCTGCGATCACCAATCTTCGAGAAGCTGAGTGTAGCGGTACCCTTGAATGCTCTTCTTTTTCGTTGACAGCTTGCTGAGCGTCCGCCTCAAGCTGTTTCTCCTTGCCCTTGGCTGTTTCTGCCTCCGCCGCTGTCTCCTCTTCCACCATGAGATCGTCACCAGTGCGCCACGCGTACACGCCTGTCGCCAGACCATGATGCACAAAGCGCGCGTCAGTCAGATCTGCACTGCGGTGGTCCACGCCTCTGTTTGCGAATTCCAATAGTGTGTGCAGTGTGCGTGTGTGCGTGTGACGCACGAATACCTTGTCGAAAGGCTGTGTTCATGTAGAGACACTGCAGGACGTTGTTCATGTAGCACGTGGCTCCAAGATTCTGCAAGGTGTATCATCAGGAGATCAGAAGAAGTGGCTACGGCAGTGAAACAGCCGGTGCTGGTGCAAAGACGTACCTCAAGGCCGGCAGGCACGTCCGGTTGCTTGACCTGCGCGTGAGGATCATTGCCCAGCTCCTCGATAGTGGGCGGGCACTCGGCCCACACACCTTCGCCTCCTTCTCCGAGGCCGAGCAAGCAATTGGGGTTATCTTCACAATTGTCAGCCCCGTGACCCTCTGCCAATCCATTTAACGAGGTGAGAACACAATATCAACGCTTGTGCCGCTTGATGATGGAAGCACACCTTCCGAGCAGGGCTCATCTCCAAGATGGTAGATTTGAGTAATGTGCGTTTGCTGCAGATCCTCCTCGGAATGGACGCCCTCCATCCACAGCTTTTGGGGGCTTTCATTCGTTGCGCCTGCACGCGCGCCTGCGGCAGCCGCTTGTCTCTTTGGCCGCCCTCGCCTCTGTGGGCTTCCTCGCCGGCCTCCTCCGCCACCTCTCTTTGGCATTGTACAACTGATGCAAAATTGGATTTGAGCAATAAAAAGAAATTAATCAGCTCTTCTAAAATCAAATCACCACGGTTTGTTGGTTTCGGCGAAGAAAGCGCGGGAAAATAGTGAAATATTTTGTTCTGTGTGTGTTGCTCTCGCTCACACACGGATCCGTGCTGCGCAACACGGCAGCTTCCCCCTCTGTACATGGATTCCTCATAGTGCGTCCCTCGGCAAAGAAGAAGGCCCACCATGCGTTCAGCTCAGTTCGCTGTTGGTGTCACCAACGTTGCTGGTTGTTTTGCTATCCGTGCCATGTCGCGCGTTTTCTCGTCCCTGCACCACACCATTTCCATGGTCAGCACGCACCAACGAGAGGGGGGGACGTGCGCGCGTGTACACACCTGATTGTTGAGCAGCATGTCTATGCTATGCTTTCGTCCCTCCTTCTCCCGTGCCTCCTTCTCCTTCTTGAGCGCTTTTGCGTAGTGCAGGCCACAAGCGTTGCATAATCTATCGATTGAGATGGATGACGACACACATGTAAGTGTTGAGTCTAGTGTAGCATGTGCGCAAAAACACCAACTCAGCGCGAACTGGGGGATGTGAGGAGTTTGTACGTGTGGTCACCATCCGGACCGCGTCGCCATTCAGGCGTATCTGTCACTCCGCACACATGGCAATGCAGATCTCGGCGTTGCACCTTTCGTCGCCTCTGCCGTTGCAAACAGATGTCAACAACAATGGGGTTTCTCTCTCTCCCCACTATGGGCGTCAAGAAAATGCCATTTGAAAGTACCTTTTTCCTGCCGCTGCCGCTGCCGCTGGGGTTGTCGCCTGCTTCTGCGCTCATCAGGTTGTCCTGCTGTGCCGCGGGCTGAAGCTCAGGCTCGATAGGTTGCTTACCGAACGGTACCGCGGGTGGCTGCCCCGCCATTGGTTGGCCCATGGACAGCATCCCGGACACGATCGATTGGTTGTAACGGGCGATGCCGCCCATGGGCACCGTCGGAGGCACCTTGGCCAGACCCCCGCCGCCAGGCTCGAGCATGTAGCTGCAGCATTTGCGAAAGCGAACACTGATTAGCATTACGTGTGTATACGCAAAGACAAGACACAGCCGCAATACCACGACAATTCGAGATCTGGAGGTTACGCGCACCGATTCGGGAAGTTAGGCGAGTCTGCTGGGTTGGAGGAGTGCATGTGTGGGGACATGGATCGAGGCTGTGGAAAAGGTGGGCTGGTTCCAGCAGTCAGTGGCAACGAGGCGTTGGAGGTCATTGCTTGGTGTGATGCTGTTCCGTATGCCTGCGTGGGTGCTTGCCCGAGTGGTCGTTGCGGAGGTGATGACAACGAACCGGCAAACTGCAGCATGCATCACAGACGCGCGCGTAAGTGAGCGAAAGCACTGAGTGCACCAACAACCACCGTGGAGGGAGAAGATAGGGGAGAGGAATGATTATTTATCCCTATTTATTTTTTAGTCCCAAAAAAATACAAATAAAAAAGAAGAGGAGGGGCAGGTTACCTGCTCTGTTCTGAGCACGAGCCGGTCGGGGTCAAGCGTTTCAATCGCTTTCAGCAAGTGCACGCCGATGTTGAAGAGATCATAATATTTCTCCTTGGAGATGTCAGTGGCGCTCGCCGCTTCCGCAACGGCATAGCGAGAGATGTAGCCGCTCAGCTTTTCCACCTTTTCATGTAGTGTACCACGCACGCACGCATGCACACACACACACACATGGGTGTTAATCCGGCGCCGATGTCCCTCTTGCTTCAAATCAGTTAAAGGGGGTGCCGCAGTGTGGCCGTACCTCTGCCCAGGTGCTCTCGCGCTCATAGACGTGGTAGCGATAACGATTTTCGTCCATGTTTGTGGCAGCGTTGGAATGAGCGAACCCACCCGACAGGTGGGAAGGCCGCGCGCCCAGTGGTGGTGATGCTGATTTGAAGGGAAGATGAAGCGGGCCGGGCATAGCGGCTGGTGATTGATGGGGCGGTAGCAGCATGCTGGGGAGGCCCGCCCCCGCAAAATCTCCACTCAGGTGTGCGGTTTGCTGATGCTGAGGATGCGCATAGACCCCGGCAGCGTGTTGCATTACGATGGCCCTCCAATGTGAGGATCCTGATGTGAGCTCTTTCCCGCTTGCGATTGAAAATCGAGAGCGCAGATGGTCAACAACGACAACCCTGGTTTTTCTCTCTGTTCGTCAAACGGCCAACAGCAGAAGAGAGCAGGCGGGAAATGTGGCCGGAAAATCCAGGCGGCAAGGCGAAACAAAGCCACGCCACGCACACCCCATCATCATCGCAACCGAGCAAGCACATCACCAAGCAGTACTGGTCAGTGGGCGTCATGTCATGGCTTTCCCACCTTACGGGAACGAAGAACAAAAATACGGATTCGGGCAGATCACCAGATCGAAGCACAACAACGTCGCCATCACCTCCACCATCTGATTCCAACAAAAAGAAAAAGCTGAGCGATGCCATGGACACCGCCGAGGAGGAGATCGACGAAGGGGCCTTCTTTTGGGTCGGCGCCGATCATGACGATAGGGCGGTGCCAAAGCCGCCTGCCTTCCCTCTTGCGGCTTCTTCCTACCCCTTTTCCTTGTCCTCCTCCTCTTCTTCGCCCTCATCAATGCCTGCCCCATCTTCACACAACTCCTCCAGATCCACTCGGGAGGAGGTTCTGC
Source organism: Acanthamoeba castellanii str. Neff (assembly GCF_000313135.1). Classification (NCBI taxonomy): domain Eukaryota; phylum Discosea; order Longamoebia; family Acanthamoebidae; genus Acanthamoeba; species Acanthamoeba castellanii. The sequence goes on from NW_004457427.1 coordinate 20,720, forward strand.
CGCCCTATCGCCGACCAACGGCGGGCACGTCCTCTGCCGCCGCTGCAGAACCACTCTACCCTCGCATCGGCTTCTCTTCTCTCTCCCTCGCCGCCGGCCCTGGCGCCACGCCACAACCCAGTGCAGCTGGTACCGCGACCCAGCGCACCCCGGCGCACGCTCCGCTGCAGGGGTGTTCCTTTCGGTTGAACCCTCGCCTCGTCGCTCTGGCCACGCCATCTCCTCCTGTACATCTCCTTCACTTTCCTAACCGGTCCTCTCCGTGCGCCGTTTCTCTCTTCGAGGTGCTGATGCTCTCCTTCTTTCTCTTTCTCTCTTTCTCTCTTGTGCGCGCTTCCCATTTGTGATTGGCCAGGCCGACTCGTTGCGTGGGCTGTTGAACAAGATGAAGGAGTTGGAGGGTAGGGTGAAGCAGAGGCCGACCTACGATCCCTGCTTCGAGGTCGAAATAGTCGCCGAGGCCAAACTCGATCGGCAAAAGCAGGTTTCTCTCCCTCCCCATCGCGCGCGCACGCACGCACACACGCACTCACGCATACACACACGCACCGCAGCATTCACAGTACTCATTTTTCTATCAGGAGCACGTCGCGTCTGCGAGGGAAGAACGATATCGCCAGCAGCGCGAGCTCGTCGAGGCTGAGGCCAAGCGCCGGCAAGACATCGCCATCACCGAGTGGGTCGAACAGCAGCAGCAGCAGCCCCAGCGCCAACAAGAGGGTGAGGACCAAGCGGCCTCCACATTTCCTGGAGCAGCTCACGCCTCGTCTACACCAACGACGGACGAACAAGCCCTTCTCGATCTCAGCTTCCCTTCTCCGCGCCTCGCCGCTCGCACCGGCCGTCCAGCGCAAACGGCCGAGCCACCGCCTCCATATCCGGGCTCCGTACCTCAATCGGCCGCATCGCCATCTAAAGCGGGTCTCATCCACTTCCCCGCGCCCTCCTCAGGCTACACCAACGGTCAGCTCACGCCGGCGGCTTCGGCGTCGGCATCACTTGTCCAGTTTCCCGGCCCTCCGCAGCATCCCTCTGCTGCTCCAACATTCCATCCCCCCTACCATCCGGCCTTCACCACCACCACGGCGGCCACACCCGCTCGACACCCCTATGCCCCCTCCGGCCTACCCGGACGGAGCGTGCATACTCCCTATTCTGTCCCATCAGCGGCCACTGTACAGAGCCCCGCGCTGCCCCTCCCGACCGGCGTCATGCCGCGACCCTCGGCCTTTTTGCCTTCCGTGGCCACACCGCCGTCGATCCCGACTGCGACTGTAAATCACACCACTCCGTCGGCTCGGTTCGCCGCTCCTCCGCGCATGACGATGGAGGACTATCAGCGAAAGTACCCAGTTCTCGCCAGTCCCGAACGAGTGCGTGCTCCCTCCGGCCATTCACTCTACCTGGAGCGCTGCTGAACCTTCTCGTCTCTTCTGCGACTGATCAACGCGCGTGTGGGTGTTCAGAGGGCAATATTCATCCAGCTGCTCGAGATGCGGTTCAAGCCGGAAATCGTGGCACTTGGCCTCGAAATCTACTCCGACAACCAGGTCGACAAGGTGCGTGCGTGCGGCACAGCGATTAGGCCGTGGCTGCGAAGTGTTGCCGTTTCGGGCTTGCCTTCTCACTCAGTAACGTTGGGCCTCTTCCCTTCCCCACAGATTGTCACGTTCGTAGCGAACTTCCACAAGCTTGTGGAAATGGGATTCTCACCGGAGCGCATCAAACAAGCTCTCCTACTGCACGAAGACGGCGATGTACAGAAAGCGATCATGTACGTTGTTACCTCTCCTCGCCACGAATGGCTCTGCTCAACCGCGGCTAAACTGTAACGTTTCGACCCTAATAATCTGAGCAGCTATCTGGAAGAGCTGGACAAGCTGATCACGGCAGGGCTCAAGGAATCCGAAATCTTTGACGCATTCATGCTCTTCGACAATGACATCCAGAAGGCCTCCTCTTTCCTCACCGCTCACGCAGTACGCGCGCACCTTAGCTGTGGGCCCTTTTTTTTTTAGGGATTCACACCTAACGCGAGTGCCTTCTATCGCGCAGGCATTGGCTCAGCTCGGCTTTGGTGATCTTCGCATACGAGAAGCCCTCCTGATGTGTGAAAACAACCAAGAAAAGGCCGTCCAGTACCTCATGATGAACACCTGACGACATGATCGTCTTGTGCTGACGACAAAAAAACTTTGGGTCTTCCTCGACTTTTCGCGAGTGTTCTCCCGTCACAGTTCTTTGGGGGGGGGGTGATAGTAGTAGATCCAGATCCAACCAAGCGCAGACGATGGAAGGAGCACCGCAACCGATTGACTTTGACAAGTGGCTCGAGGGAGCAAAGGCTGCCCTGCTTCCTCCCGTGTGCAACAAGCTCATCTATGGCGGGTGTGTAGCGCTACCACCTTTAATCTTCATCTCCAATCTTTCTCTTTTGTTGATCTTCTTCTTCTTTCACTGCACCGCTGGGCCACGTCGGCAGGCAGTTGAAGGTGATGGCTGTGGGTGGACCCAACGTGCGGTCGGACTACCACATGGAAGCTGGCGAGGTACGCGCGAGAGGCCACACCCCTTGTAAGGCCAAATGCTCATGACCGAGGGTGCGCGTTGGTGTGCACGCTGCATGGAGCCAGGAGTTGTTCTACCAGGTGAAGGGAGGCATGGTGCTCAAGGTGGTGGAGCACGGTGTCCACAAGGACATCCCTATTGCCGAAGGAGAATTCTTCCTGCTGCCTCCGCGTGTTCCCCACTCGCCTCAGGTACGCGTCTCGTGAGGTCCTTCTCCCCCGGGCACCTGAACGTACCGGCCTACTAACGCCCTCTTTCCCGTGTTCCCGTGTCTGTCGTCGCAGCGGTTTGAGAACACCATCGGACTTGTGGTGGAGCGCGAGCGCGACCCTGAGAGTGAACTTGATTGCATGCGCTGGTACTACCCCAAGCGCGCTTTTCTTACTTTTGGG
>NW_004457427.1:25936-29178 GCF_000313135.1 Acanthamoeba castellanii str. Neff
ACCTGGAAATATGTCACGGTGTAGGGGGGTCGCATGTGAGTGGTGGCTGCGTGCCTGTTCTCGGAGTTGAAGTCGGTGATGAAGCGCAAGAAGTGTTCGAGGTCGGTCTTGTTGATCTCGTCGACGTCTCTGATCCGGGCTACGCGTGGCATGCCCGCCCCGGAGAACCGCACCTTGAGAGGCCGGCCCAGATCGAGCATGATCTCCACCAAGCCGGTTGTCGACGAGAAGTGCGTCGCGCAGGCGCTCAGGCAGGGCGTTGAGGATTTCCTCGATGCTCTCATCTTCCTGGATGACGTGGCACTCCCTCGTTATCTCCCACTCCTCTCCCCGAGGGGCGGAGGCGCCTGTGCCGGCGACTGTGGGAAAGCGCCTGCGGTCGATGTAGAGCCGCGAGCCAGCAGCGGCGTGGTCGAAGAGGCATTGTTGCTCGAGGGCGGCGGCCATCGAGTCGAAAGCCTGGAGGAGGAAAGCCACGTCGAGGCTGGCGTAGCCCACCATCTCCTCGGTGAGCGGCCGCCGGGTCCAGTACAGTCGATCTCTGGTCCACGCCTTCTTGACAGCCTTCTTGAGCTCGTTCTGCGAATTGGCATAGAGCTTGAGCATGGGGTTGAGCCCCACTTGGTTTTGCTTGCCCACCGTCAGCACTGAATGCCCCACTATCTCGCACCGCACAAGTTATCAGTAGTGGGCAGTGGGTGGATCGATCTTTGCGTCAATGAACCTAAGGTTGGCGCGCCCGAATGTACCTTGGGTGTCGAAGACGTGGTTGAGTAAGACGCTGTGCTCTGCAAACAATGCGCTTGCGTCGGCCCGCAGGTCGTGTCCCACCTTGAGCACGTGCACGTCCTTGAGCACTCGCCGCAGTCCGCCCTCGCTGAAGAGCTGGCTTCCGCCCTTGGTCACGTCGAAGAGGAAGCACTGGCCGCTTCTCATGGCGATCTGTACAAGGCACAGAGAGCCGCTCTTGTCGCCCAGGTCAACGCCTTCGCAGTCAAGAGCAAGAGGGTGGTCATGAGCGAGTATGCTCTCCACCACCTCTCGGCAGCGTTGCACATCTTCCACGATCACCGCTGCGGCCGTTGCCGGGCTCTCGGTGGTTTTAGTGGTCGGAGTTGGAGGGGCAGGCTGGATGGTGGAAGCTGCCGCCTTGGGTGTCGGCTGGGCAGCGGCAGCAGCCCCCGAGGTTGGCTGTGGAGCCGCAGAGGAAGCCGCGACTTGTCCAGTAGACGTGCCCTGAGAGCCCCACGACAAAGGACAGGTGCCTCATTAGTGTGTTTTGTACACAGGACAACCATCCAGTTCGAAAATGCCATGTAGCGGGGGAGGTTGGCGGAGGTGAACTTCGTACCACGTCGGGTGTCTTGGAGTGCACGGTGGCCTTCTCGCCCGCCCAGGTGAGGAAGAAGCCCCGCTCTTCCAGCAGATCCTCGAGGTAGACTCCCGCGACCTCGCAGAGGGTGTCCAAGTTGGCGTTGTTCTTCAGCTTCGCGTAGGCCTGGACCAGGGCGTCCAGGTCGCATGCGTTGTTGGGCGACTTGGCGAGTAGGGCGGCCACGTCCGTCTTGAGCGTCACGAGCCACGCCACAAGCTTGGCTATCTCGCGCCCCGAACCCGCTTTGCCTGTCACGACCACCGTGGGGAAGAGGTTCAAGAGTTGCCGGAGCTTGGTGGCGTGCTTGCGCCAGTCGGCGGGGAGCAGTGTGCCCAAGGTGGTCAGTGGAACTCCCTCCACCCGCTGGGTAAGGAGCGTCCGCAGCTTCTCCTCAATCACAGCCAGAGGGGTATACCCCTTCCACATTGCCTTGTCTTTGTTCATGTGGTGGCGCTGCGTGAGTGGGGGTAGGCCCTTGCGCGGAAAGTGAATAGAATAAAACACTCCGAGACCCGGGTCACGGAGGGAACACGACCAGTATCCGAGCTTCCTGTTGCCCTGGGTCCGTCGCAAGTAAGAACCAAAAATGGACCATATTAAAAGATAAGCAAGATAAAATTGCTACGGGGTTGCCTAAGGCAAGAGCGCAGGGCTAGAACATGAAATAGTACACCAGTAGGGCGATCAGCGAGAAAAGGGAGAGAACGACGGACAGCAGCACGCGCCTGATGGTCAGGAAGCCAGGCGGAGGCACCGCGCAAATTGAGCGCAGGTCGATGTCCCGATCCCACCACTCCACCATGCCGGCACAATGGCCCATGCCTGTGCGCGAAGCGTTATGCTGCTGCTGGGGTTTTTTGTCCAGACCTTGGGCGGAGAAAGGGGGAACGCGTACCGACAACGGCGACTATGGTGTCGCCCGGGCATGAACGGAGCTTGCATGCCAGGAACTGATCTCGTTCGGTGATGAGGGGTCCCACAAGGGATGGGAATTCGGTGGACAGCTCCTTCACCATCTCTGTGATGACGTCCGAGTTCTTCATGCGTTCGATGTCCTCCTCCTGTGTGTGGGACAAGTGACGCCAGGATGTCCCACCCACTGCTTGAGATCTCCCACCCTGGCTCCTGAAAGAGAGGAAAAGAGGGAGGTGCGCACCTTGATGTCCAGCGATGTGTCCATCAGTACAAAGTACAACAGCTTGAGCTTTTCCCAGACGCTAAGGTTGCCCCACGTGCGCTTCAGGGTGATCTATCCACAGGCGCACACAGGTCATCCACTGGTTAGCGGGAGTTCGGAGGAAGACCTGAATGAGGGCGCAATGGCGGGTGTGTGTGTGTGGTGTGTGTGGTGCCACGTTGACGAACCTCCACCGGCCGGTCGCCAAGCACGATGCGAGCGCCGTACTTCATTCCCTCCTGCGCGGCGGCCCTGAACTCGGAGCCCGGCATCACCTTGATGTTCTTTGTCACCCGCTCAAATACTGCACCAGCCCAGAAGAGAGCCATTGCAGGTAGCGTTACAAAAGTCCAGGGAGCGAGTGTGAGAGGGCCAGATGGCTATACCCATCGAGATGATCAGGTGCAGGATGTTGGCGCCTTCCTTTCGTCGTCGCAGCAGCTCACTTATCTGGCTCATGGTAGAGGGCGCCTTCTCCGCCTGCACCACCGTGGCGGCCACAATGGGCGAAGAGGCAGGCGCGTTGGTGGTCTGTTGTGACTCCGTCTGCTCCCTGGCACCGTCAGCAGGTGACTGCTGCTGCTGGATGGTGTCGGCGGTGGGTGGTGGGGCGGGCTGCTGCTGTGGCGCGAAGAGAATGCCAGCCCGACTTGGGCACAACTCCACAAACACCGTCGTAGGCTGTATGCG
>NW_004457427.1:29199-32550 GCF_000313135.1 Acanthamoeba castellanii str. Neff
GGCCCAGATCGAGCATGATCTCCACCCAACCGGTTGTCCACGAGAAGTGCGTCGGGCAGGCGCTCAGGCAGGGCGTTGAGGATTTCCTTGATGCTCTCATCTTCCTGGATGATGTGGCACTCCCTCGTTATCTCCCACTCCTCTCCCTGAGGGGCGGAGGCGCCTGTGCTGGCGACTGTGGGAAAGCGCCTGTGGTTGATTAGAGCCATGAGCCAGCAGCAGCGTGGTCAAAGAGGCATTGCTGCTTGAGGGCACTGGCCATTGAGTAGAAAGCCTGGAGGAGGAAAGCCACGTTGAGGCTGGTGTAGCCCACCATCTCCTTGGTGAGTGGCACTGGGTCCAGTACAGTCAATCTCTGGTCCATGCCTTCTTGACTGCCTTCTTGAGCTTGTTCTGTGAATTGGCATAGAGCTTGAGCATGGGGTTGAGCACCACTTGGTTTTGCTTGCCCACTGTCAGCACTGAATGCCCCACTATCTTGCACTGCACAAGTTGTCAGCAGTGGGCAGTGGGTGGATTGATCTTGTGTCAACGAACCTAAGGTTGGTGCACCTGAATGTACCTTGGGTGTTGAAGATGTGGTTGAGTAAGATGCTGTGCTCTGCAAACAGTGTGCTTGTGTTGGCCTGCAGGTTGTGTCCCACCTTGAGCATGTGCACATCCTCAAGCACTTGCTGCAGTCTGCCCTTGCTGAAGAGCTGGCTTCCACCCTTGGTCATGTTGAAGAGGAAGCACTGGCTGCTTCTTGTGGTGATCTGTACAAGGCACAGAGAGCTGCTCTTGTTGCCCAGGTCAATGCCTTCACAGTCAAGCACAAGAGGGTGGTCATGAGCAAGTATGCTCTCCACCACCTCTCAGCAGCATTGCACATCTTTCACAATCACCACTGCAGCCATTGCAGGGCTCTCAGTGGTTTTAGTGGTCAGAGTTGGAGGGGCAGGCTGGTTGGTGGAAGCTGCTGCCTTGGGTGTCAGCTGGGCAGCAGCAGCAGCCCCCAAGGTTGGCTGTGGAGCCACAGAGGAAGCTGCAACCAGTAGACATGCCCTGAGAGCCACAACAAAGGACAAGTACCTCACTAGTGTGTTGTTTTGCACACAGGACAACCATCCAGTTCAAAAATGCCATGTAGTGGGGGAGATTGGCTGGTGATGAGGAATTTGTACCATGTCAGGTGTGTTGGCCCTTGGTGTGTTGGAGTGCATGGTGGCCTTCTCACCTGCCCAGGTGAGGAAGAAGCCCCACTCTTCCAGCAGATCCTTGAGGTAGACTCCCATGACCTTGCAGAGGGTGTCCAAGTTGGCATTGTTCTTCAGCTTCACATAGGCCTGGACCAGGGCATCCAGGTCACACTTGTTGTTGGGTGACAAGTAGGGTGGCCATGTCCATCTTGAGTGTCATGAGCCATGCCACAAGCTTGGCTATCTTGTGCCCTGAACCCACTTTGCCTGTCATGACCACTGTGGGGAAGAGGTTCAAGAGTTGCTGGAGCTTGGTGGTGTGCTTGCGCCAGTCAGTGGGGAGCAGTGTGCCCAAGGTGGTCAGTGGAACTCCCTCCACCCACTGGGTAAGGAGCGTCCACAGCTTCTCCTCAATCACAGCCAGAGGGGTATACCCCTACCACATTGCCTTGTCTTTGTTCATGTGGTGGCGCTGCATGCATGGGGGTAGGCCCTTGCACAGGATTCTAGCTGGGCTTTTTTTGTCCAGACCTTGGGTGGAGAAAGGGGGAACGTGTACTGACAATGGTGACTATGGTGTTGCCTGGGCATGAATGGAGCTTGCATGCCAGGAACTGATCTTGTTTGGTGATGAGGGGTCCCACAAGGGATGGGAATTCGGTGGACAGCTCCTTCACCATCTCTGTGATGATGTCTGAGTTCTTCATGCGTTTGATGTCCTCCTCCTGTGTGTGTGTGTGGGACAAGTGACGCCAGGATGTCCCACCCACTGCTTGAGATCTCCTACCCTGGCTCCTGAAAGAGAGGAAAAGAGGGAGGTGCGCACCTTGATGTCCAGCGATGTGTCCATCAGTACAAAGTACAACAGCTTGAGCTTTTCCCAGACGCTAAGGTTGCCCCACGTGCGCTTCAGGGTGATCTATCCACAGGCGCACACAGGTCATCCACTGGTTAGCGGGAGTTCGGAGGAAGACCTGAATGAGGGCGCAATGGCGGGTGTGTGTGTGGTGTGTGTGGTGCCACGTTGACGAACCTCCACCGGCCGGTCGCCAAGCACGATGCGAGCGCCGTACTTCATTCCCTCCTGCGCGGCGGCCCTGAACTCGGAGCCCGGCATCACCTTGATGTTCTTTGTCACCCGCTCAAATACTGCACCAGCCCAGAAGAGAGCCATTGCAGGTAGCGTTACAAAAGTCCAGGGAGCGAGTGTGAGAGGGCCAGATGGCTATACCCATCGAGATGATCAGGTGCAGGATGTTGGCGCCTTCCTTTCGTCGTCGCAGCAGCTCACTTATCTGGCTCATGGTAGAGGGCGCCTTCTCCGCCTGCACCACCGTGGCGGCCACAATGGGCGAAGAGGCAGGCGCGTTGGTGGTCTGTTGTGACTCCGTCTGCTGCTCCCTGGCACCGTCAGCAGGTGACTGCTGCTGCTGGATGGTGTCGGCGGTGGGTGGTGGGGCGGGCTGCTGCTGTGGCGCGAAGAGAATGCCAGCCCGACTTGGGCACAACTCCACAAACACCGTCGTAGGCTGTATGCGACTGATGACCTGTGTCCGTGTGGTGCGTGCGTATGCCATTTGACACCCCCCCCCTGTTCAATTGGAGGGTCTACGAGGGGAGGCACAAAGCGGATGTGTGTTGAACACGAACCTGGGTGACGTCGTCGACGCTGGCCTGAGAGACGTGAGCGGAGCCGATGAGGAACACGTCGCCACCGTTCCGTGACTTGAGATGAATCACGGAGCGCGGCAGCTCCACCTCTCGATCGCCAATGATGTATCTGCGGGGCTCTTCATCTTCTTCTTCTTCTTCGCTGTCGTCCTTCTCGCCTGTCGTGCGCTTCTCTTTGGCTCGCTCCTCCAGTTTTCGCAAGTACTCAGCCAAGGGTCGTTCTTGTTGTTGTTGCTGCTGCTGTTGCTGTTCCGATTCGTCTGCGATTTGTTCTCTTTGTGTGGTCTCCATCTTGTGCTCGTCACAAATCGGTTATCTTCTTCTTTTGTGGTGCGCGCCAAGTCTGCATTTTCTCTTCGGGGGAGCAGGGGGAAATAGGGAGAGGAAATGGACACGTCACGCTGAGCCCCCGTGACGCGACTCACCAACAACTGTGTGCCCCACCTGCTGGCGCAGCGGGCCAGTCCATCCGCATCACCGCCGCACAGCATGGAGCGACGGA
>NW_004457427.1:33562-39151 GCF_000313135.1 Acanthamoeba castellanii str. Neff
GGAATATGTGTCAATGCCATCCTTGGCCCTAAAGGGCCTTGGTCTGCCTTCCGTTCTTGGCTGCCTGGTACGTTGTGCCCGCTGTCTCTGTTGTGGTTCAAGTTTCTTTTAGAAAGAACACTGATGAACTTATTGTGTTGCAGGCCTGTATGGCTATGGCCGCCTGCGAGTACATAACGCCACTTCCTTGCACTGGGAGCAGGTGTATGACATCACAGGATCCGTGGAAGATGCCATTGAGATTGTGCAGCACCAGCATGCACCATTTCCACACGCACATTGAGTTGTACCACATCAAAGTTATTTATTTGTCATAAAGTGCACTGAAATATATCTTAATGTGGTTTTGGGTCCACTGTGTGTTTATGTGTGCACTGTGCTTGCCAGATTGGCCACACCACAATGTCAGAGGCTGCAAGAAGGCACACACAAACCCTCTGTGCCACACAACAAAAAGGAGAAGCAGCAAGCAGAGGAAGAAGCACATTGCAACAAGAAGATGAAGGCTGCAATCCAAGGACAAGGGCTGCATGGTGAAAAAGACACCAACATGGCAGAACAAATTATCTCCACCAGCCATCACCAGGTGGATTGCTGGTGGGGAGTGATCAAGGCAGCAGTACAAGGCAGCATCTGCCACAGTATGCATGCACAACATCACTCATAGACCACACACCACCTTCCCCAAAGGGGTCCTGAGACCACCCAAAGGAAGATCAAGAATCTGCACCAGCCCACGGTGGAGAAGACACAGAAAGGAAGGGAAAAGTGGAACCACAAAACCGCCAACCAATGGGACAAGACCAACCACTTCCCCTTGCTCTCTGCTCTTCATTCCTTCCACTTGCCCCTTTGGCCTTCCCCTAAAACTTGGCCATAGGAACCGGCGTCCGAACCGGCGTCCGGGACCTTGGATGCCAGGAATAAGTGGCTTTGAGAGGAAAGCAAGTTTTCATGTGTGGCAACCAACCCTTGTGTGCAATGCACAACGACACTGCACTGCACTTTACACTTGCTCTTTGCCTGGCGACAGATCCTTGTGCAGAAGCTGCCGCAAGTTGCTTATGACGTCGTTGCTGCCCTTGTCATTGTCCCATAGGTAGGTCTCAACAGCATGGAAATGGGTAGCCAAAAACTTGTGCAGCCTGATGAGGGCGTCGTTATGCGCTCGCAGAGGGACCTGGCAATCCATTAGGAGTTGAGTGAGTGGGTGCCAAATCAGGAGTAACCCAGGAAGAGGAGGGCGAGGTACATTGCAATCAGCAAGTTTGCCTTGTTCGGGATGGCTCACCATCTTGTCATAGAACTGGTCAAGGGCAGGCTTGTTGGCGACGATGAAAGTCGTTGAGTTTCTCCATGTAGGCCTCCTTCACGCTGGGAAGTGTATTGTTGGCGAGGTTCTGGAGCACCTTTGTCACCAGTATCAACTGTCGCTGAGCTGTCTGTTGATGGGTTGTTCCCATGAGCCAATGAATGACAAAAATTGTGGGAGTGAGGCGTGGCCTAGCAAACAGTCTCATACCAGGTGAGGAGGTTCATTGAGCAGTCCATGAACCTGAGGCGCCAGGAGCGCTGGGCATATGAGCCTCAGGAAGAAGAAACCACCCATCACTTGGAACATGGCCTCCTCACTGAACTTGCACTCTACCTGCACATGGCTTGTAAGTATGTTGTATTGGAGAGGCGCATAGTGGTAGTGACGGTGGCAGGTGCCGGGTGGTGGTGAGTGTACTTCATCATGTATATGCTGAATGAGCATGTGCAGTTCCTGCAGGAGTATCTTCTCACTCTGGGTGATGAGCTTGAACATCTTTTGCACAGTGAGCCACAGCTTGAGGGTGTTGATCGTGAGATCCAATACGTCATCCAATTTCTGAGCATCACCACGCCCAAAGTATGAGCACCCACATGTGTTGACATCTCAAGGATCATGGGTAGTGGCTCCTACTAACCTGTGGGTTGAGCTCCATTGATGACACACCAAGGATGTCCAGCAATATAGAACTGTTTTCACTGTCATCAAGCCTGTCCACATCCATTTGATACTGTTTACTGAACAAGCTCATCACTTGTCCTGTCTCATGGCGTGCAGTAACTGTGCAACACATGGTCTGCCAATGACCACAATCACAAAGGAGGTCAGCAGCAGTTGTTGAGGTCAGCAATGTGAGCACGACAGTACGTACATTTCGCTGTCATTGTCGCGGCATTGTCGTTGAGCGAGTGCACGGCGAGCACAAGCAGCTGCCACAGATACCTGAGCGAGGTCATCCACATGTACATGGTGAACAGTTTGGCCACAGTGCTGTTCAAGCGAAACAGAGTGCTCTCCTCGTCGGCGTCGCTGACCTTGATCACAATCATCTGCGCGATAAAGTTGTAGGCCTGGTACTGGCCTGCCAGCACACGCACCAGTGATCAGTACACCTGTCGGAGTGGGGTCCGGTGTCAGGCTGCAGCCCAGGGAGTATGTGGAGGGATTCAGGACTCAGCGTACCACATCCCTGTCGCTGACATCGGCCGTCGCACATATGGCAGAGGCCAATGGTGGTCGGGTGCGCCCAACAAATGCTTGAGCTCCTGGTACTCCTACACATGGGTGCAGGGAGGGGGGAGAGGTCATGGTGGGCACATCCTGAATCAAGCAACTGGTGGCTAGGGAGGGAGAGAACCTCTTGCAGTTTCTTGGGCAGCATGACATCCTCCTTGATGTTGCCGTACGCCATGGCCTTGTAGTCCAGTTGGATGAGCTTGTGGTAGGGCGAACGCCCCCTGCACACTCCCCATACGACCACAGCCATGACCAGTAGGAGGCAGCACAGCAAACCGCCGCCCACTCCTCCCAATACCGCAATACCACCAACAAGCACTGAGTCCAAAGACAAGCCACCACCTGTGGGGCTAGATTGCATGGAGTGTGAGAGTTGAGTGGGGTTGAATACATGCATGACGCCCTTATGAAGGGACATGTACTAGGGGGCTGGTGAAGGGATGGTGTTGATGGAGATGGTGAAGTTGGTGGTAGCCACAGACCCACCACCATTGTAGATGAGGCAGTGGATGACTGCTCCATCCCATCCCAGAGTGCCATTAAGCATGAGTGTACTGGCTGTCCCTCCAGGAATGGGCTCAAATTCCTAAGTGGGAGACATGCATCAGCAGGAGGACACCACTGTCAATCATGGCATTGGTGGGTATATGGTCACTTGCCTCAACCTGTACAGTGTCTCTCTGCACAAAGAGTTCCTGAACAATTAACAAGATGTCAGCAACTGTGAAGAACAACTCTGGGTACTTTAGCAAAAGGAAGGAAGTGTAAGACAGTGGTACATAGCCGCCATGGTTGCGCTTGACTAGGGTCTCATTGACAGTAACATTGATCTCCTTGGTGATGAGCTGCTGCCATTGGTACGTGGGCGCAGGCAGGCCTGAGCCCTCCATGGTTATGGGATAGCCTACCATGCCCTCTGTGGATGTTCCCATGGGAAGTGTCATGATGATGATCTGTGAGACTGAAGCATGAGCATGAGCAGCAGTAGTGTACCTGGGATCTTGATGATGTCTGTGGTGGGCTGGTGAGTGAGAATGGGCGCGCTGGCTGTGGCAAAGGCAGTGAGTGTGGCCTGTCTTGTGATCTCCCCGTCAGAGGCACAGATCTTGACCTACACCAGGACCACAACCATCATGATTTGGCCTGTCAGTCACATATTGGAGCCAACACACACACATGACACAGGAGTGAAAGTGATGAATGTATGGTAGATGAGCTGACAGCTAGAAATGACAGTGTTGAGTTCTGGGTGTTGGCTGAACTGAGGTTGATGCTGCCACAGGTGGTGCTGAGGACCTCCCAAGTGTAGACAAAATTCAAAGTGTAGTCACTGCTCTGTGCTGTGCTGGAGAATGCTTGCCTGTAGTCCTGGACCATGGCATTGGTGGTTGTGTTGGTGAGCGCCTGTGTGCTGTATGAATTGTGTATGGCCCCATTCACCTCTACAAGATGGCACAGGAATTGGTGAGTCATTGATTGCTGACCTTGAGCCTTCCTACTGATAGGAGCAGAATGGCAATTGAACTGATCAGGACTGAAGGCTTGTTGTTGGCTGAGGTAGCACTGTTGATGAGGGAGATCTCTGACGAGGAGAGTGCATGGTCATAGAACTTGACCTGCAGGTGGCAAGTGCTTTATGGTTATGCAGTAGTTGAAAAGAAAAATAGAGATAAGGTGGCACCTCGTCAATGTAGCCCTGGAACATCTGGGAACCATCACTGCCTATCTGCAGGTTCCCTCCCTCAGCAAACACGCTACTCATGTCAGCGCAGGACTGCATCACAGGAGTCATAACAGAGTTGGTGACACCCTTACCACATCACAGATGTGCCATTCTCTTGCCTGGCCTACCTGGAGGGCGCCATTGAGGTAAAGACACACACTCTGGCCATTGTAGATGCACACGACATTGTAGGCCATGTTGCCCAAGAGCTTGCCACTGGATGACACCATCTTGGTTTGCCCTGTGCTGAAGGTCACTGTACATTGTAGCTGCCACACAGTGTGCCATTAAACACTCTCACACCACAATGACCAACAAACTGGGGTCCTACAAACCTCAGAGGAAAAACACCCAAAGATGCCACACTGGGTGAGGACCATTGCCAGAGATGCCAGTCCTGATTTGTACAAGATGCTCCCTCTGCCAATGCTGCTGGGTGTACAGATCCATACACTCACGGACAGGCGAGAGGTGTCTGAGCCCTGGAACACCTTCAGGCTGCCAGCATCTGTTGCACAACCGTAACCCACTCAGTGTTGAAGGGTTGGCCCAGTCACAAAGACAAAACAGAGCAAAGGGGGAAGGGGGTCAAACCCATGTACCCGCTGGACGGCTGTAGGCAGGAACTGAACCAGCATGACGTGTTGGTGACCTTGGCCCCTCCCCCCAGAGTGCCCCCTGCACCGACAGTCGAGGCTTGGAAGTGAGTGGGCAAGGAGGAGGAGGAGGAGAAAGAGGAGTTTGGGTCGACTGTACAGGGCATGAAGTTGGGACAGTAGCTGCTCAGGCCTGCAGTTGGTGTACTTGCTAATGGAGATTTCTTAGAGAAGGGTGAGGACTGTGGGAGGTAGGGTGCGCGGGGGTACCGTCATCAAACCCATAGTATGCCACCAAAGTAGAATGGACAAGTGTAGAGGTCGAAATAAGGAAGAAGAGGACCCAGTGCGTCCTGCTGGCCAGATGCTGCATCGTTGTTTTACCTCGTTCAACTCAGGCAATATGAAGAAAAGGGGGGCCAATGAGGAGGAATATTAAAATGGTTACCGGTGTTACTCCCAGAGAAATGCTTTTTCTTGTGGGTTGTTTTTTTGGACCGTTGGGTTGTTGGCGGCAAACCACATCATCTTTTGTCTACGCTCCCCAGTTATGCGCTCAACACAAAGCCCAGCCAGCGCTTGAGTGATACACGTACGCATACCTTCTTTCTTGGTTTGCATTAGGCAAAACACTAATCTTACCCCCCCAAAATAGCACTTCCAGAGTTCCACGAGGAACAGAGGGCATGCTGTGGGTGAAGTGTGCAGTTTCCACCTTT
>NW_004457426.1:0-5213 GCF_000313135.1 Acanthamoeba castellanii str. Neff
CCAAGACGAAATCCATATTTGAGACGCCCGTGGTCACTCGCCGATCGTGTACACCCAAAGATTTCTAGAATCACTATCTCCTCTTTTTTTGGCGATGGCAGCATGGCGCGTACGGTCGGATCGACAAACGCCACCAGAGCGGCAATGTTGCGGAGCAGCTCGCGCGCCGCCCGTCGCGTCAATCGGCGCTTGGGTACGTACTGCATCACGCATCGTTGTGGGCTGCTGCTAGTCATTGTTGTGCTGAACGTACGCCGATGCATCATCGATGTGCGCTGGGCTGGGTCGACTGGTCCGCAGGTTTCGGCAGGTCGTGTACAACACATTATCGAACGCGGTCAAGTTTACGCCCGACCACGGCTCCGTAGAGGTTCGGGTACTCAACGACGACCAGGACAACTCGGAAGAGGTCATCGTCGCCGTCAAAGAAGTCAGGTCAGTTGGGCTCAACACTTCCCTTCTTCCATCACGGATCGAAGCTTGACATTACACAACCAACACACGCACACGACGCGACAGGAATTGGAATCAAGAAGGAGCACCTCAAGCTACTCTTTGCTGTACCACCTCCACCATCGCCCACTTCCATCCACGACCTGTTGGGCATGTCTTTTCTGTTCTCTTTTTCGCTCGTTCTCCCTCTTTCCTGTGTTCTCTTGCGCGTGCATAAGAGTTATCAAGAGGAGGAGGACACTTCCGCTTGTTTTACTATTTATTTTATTTGTTATGTCTACAACAATAAAATAATTAAATAGTAAAACAAGTCCCGGAACGGGGCTCTTCTCTTCTTTCGAGTTGGTGAGCCGAGCTGGGGAGGCGGGAGGGAACGTGTTGGGAAATAACCACTCGACCAAAAGTGCCTAGCGGGATTATCCCGTAGGGAGAACACTTCTGTTCTGTTTAATCTTTATTTATTATTTCTTTCAAGTCCGTTACAACGGAACCAGGAAAAGAAATAAAAGAGATTAAACACAATCCCTGTATTCATCCTTTTTTCTCCACATCGTAGTATCACTAGCCATGAGGGTGGTGAGGGTGGGTGGTAACAGAAGTGTTCTCCCTACAGGATAATCCTGCTTACCAGGGGTAACTTAGATTACCCCCTAGCAGGAGAACACTTCTGTTCTGTTACTCCCAAGGTGCTTCATTGTCATCACTGGAGTCCTGGCCAGTGTCAAAAAGGAGGTCAGTGTAGGAGCATGGGACCTGGTGCACCATGTAGTGTGACCAGAAGGTCTCAGTGCTGTGCCATCCTCCTAGGTGGGTGGTTAAGCCACAGATCCAACACATCCAATAGGCCGCCCAGCGCCATCTACAGTTGTGTAGTGGCTCTGGTGTCCCATGCTCACTGAGGAATGTCTCCTCTGATGTGTGCAGTGGGATTGGCATGTTGATTGTGAGGTCGTTGAGGTCCTGGCGCCAGTGGCACCTGCTCCACATTGGGGCGATGATGGTGGCAGTGGCGCCCTGTGCTTGAACTAGCTGGAGCACTTGAGGGATGAGGGTGATTGGTGGGGCCACCCAACTGTTCTCCTGTACCCAGTCCTGGACAAGGCAGTTGGTGGTGGTGCTCCCTGGTTTGAAGAAGTGGGAGTGGTAGTGTGGGAGCTGGGTGTTGTGGCTGGTGGCCATCTGGTTGATGGTGTGGGGACCCCACTTCTTGTTGATGGCCAGGAACATAGAGCAGTTCATCTTCCACTCATGGTGTGGGTGGAGATGACTGAGCTGGTTGGTGTTCTTGTTCTCCTTGCCAGGGAGATGGATTGTGGCAAGTTGGAGGTTGTTGTCATGGCATACCATGACAATTTTCCACATGACAAGGTTGGCCCTCTGGCACCGCCTGCCCATGTTGTTGATGTGGGCAACTGTTGTCATGTTGTCACACCACATGAGTATTGATTTGCCTGTGAGGTGGGGACCAAACGTCCTCAGTGCCTTCAGGACAGCACACATCTTGTACTCATTGATGTGCCTGTCCTGCCTCCACCACCAGCTGGTGGCCATAAGGCTTGGTTGTGACAAAGTCACTCCCCAGCCAGTGAGGGAGGTGTCAGTGTTGATTGAGACATCATGTGGGCGTAGGTGGGTCAGGTTCCCATCCCATGACAGGAGCCTGTGGAGCCACTCCTTGAGGTCCTGCACTGCCATGGTCTAGAGTTGGACTTGGTTGTTCCAGCTCTTCTGCGTGGCTATCATGTGGTGTGTGTTGCAGAGGAGCAGCTTGGCCAGAAGGACTGCTTTCATCATCACTACACCCTGGCCAACAATGGTGGCCAGGCGATGGACTGGCACCTTGCCCTCCCTGTCGTGGAGGTGGAGTAGGCGCTTGATGTCATGGCAGAGTGTGAGTGAAATTTTGGCATGTCCATGGTGTCAACCAGGACTCCAAGGAACTCCATCACCTACAACAGCAGCAAAGATGACTTCTCAGTGTTGATGACCCAGCCAAGGCTCTTCAGCACTTGCTGGGTGAGCTCCACTGCCTGCTTGGCTTTGACCTTGGATTGGCCAATGATGAACAGATCATCCATGTAGGCCATCACCCTCATGCCCATCAAGTGTAGGTGGCAAACAGTCACACAGATGAACCTGGTGAAGAACCAGGGGGACACAGACAGGCTGAATGGCAGGACTCAGTAGGCATAGTGTCACCCTGCCCATGAGAAGCCCAGGAGATGTTGGTGTGCTGGAAGGATGGGTATGTGGAAGAACCTGTCCTTCAAGTTGATTGCTGTGTGCCAGTCACTGGGTTGGAGAAGTTGTGATAGTTCAGTGAGCCCCTCATACTTGAACTTGGGCAGCTCAATGTAGTCATTCAGGAAGCACATGTCAATTATCAATCAAAACTTCCCATTTTTCTTCTGAATGACACTGATCAGAGAGGACATCAGGGGCTCATTGCTGGTGAGCACCCAAATGGCCTGGAGATCGAGTAGCCATTCAATTTCCTCCTTCACCCATAGCTGTTGGGCTATGGTGAGGTGATGGTTCAGAATGATGCAGAGTCTTGGAATTGACCATAGGGGGAGGGGGACTCTGTGATGTATCCACCATAGGATGGTGATGGACACGCCTGCCTCCTTCCATGCCTGTAGGTTGGGTAGAAATGCCCTGACAGGAACGTTTTGCCCACCTGGTAGGTCCTCCACTGCCCAGGGGAGCGGTGGTGGACCTTCCTTGGCGTTCACTAATCATGGTGGGCGCCTGCACCAGCACTGTGGCCTCTTGAAGTAGTGTTGGAGTTGTAGGGGCAAGTCTTGAAGTTGCTGCAGCCACAGCCTCTTGGGGTGGAGCCAGAATGTTGTGGCTGTTGAACATGGCTGGCCTTCTGGACCTGGTCATGTCAGCCACCCAGGCCAGAGATGGTGATCACGTTGATGAGGTGTTGATGGTGATCACTGGTGAGTGACAAATTCTTGAGGACTGTGAAGGCATTGAAGGCTTCCTCTCTGTGGTGCCTGTGCACCCAGATCTTGTCACAAGCATCCAGGATGAGGTGCATGGTGAAGAGGAGGGCCATCATGATGTCTTTGAGCTCATTGTAGGCAGCCTGGTGGCGTTGACACACCAGCAGGGTGAGTCTCATGGCGACCTTGGTCACCTTGTGGATGCAACATAGGTGTCCAATGTGGAGCCAGTCATCTTTGTTGAAGCCAGCGCTGTCACTCTTGGGGAAGCTGCATGGGGCTCCCAGCTTGATCCTGGAACAGGATCACTCAATGTTGTTGAAGTCATCTTTGACATTGTCATTCCTCAGGTCAAGTTGAACCAAGTCACTTGACAAGGGGGAGCATTGGGGTTGTCATCATTGACCTCCTCCTCTTCTTCCTCACCTTCTTCCTCCATGCAGAGTAGGTAGGCAAGTCCCACTCCCCTGCAAGACAGGTTCAGTTGCTCTTGGCCCAGTTCAGGGGCCATGCATGAAAGCATTGTTGTCAGGTTGCATAGGAGGGTGAGCGTCTCATCCCCTCCTGAGGCTGACACCTGGGTTTGATCCAGGCCATTCATTGACAAAGTGGTACAGCTAGTCTGCACAATACATGAGTGACATGGAGAAAAAAGGATGAATACAGGGATTGTGTTTAATCTCTTTTATTTGGTTCCATTGTAACAGACTTGAAAGAAATAATAAATAAAGATTAAACAGAACAGAAGTGTTCTCCCGCTAGGGGGTAATCTATGTTACCCCTGGTAAGACAACTTTTGGTGGTGTAGGTTGGGTTGCTGCTGACCCTCCAACATGCCCCTTCAGTGGCAATCCAGCCAACCATACTGAGTGTTGCCTGAAGTGGGCATTGATCCAGCGACCTGTCTGTGAGGTGCTTTGGCCCCAGGTGATGCTGTCTTCGGTGGGGGGATAATGGGTGGATTTTCAAATGAGTGACAGGCGCTAGCCAGAATTGAACTCACAATCCTCTGCTACCATGTTGGGAAATAACCACTCAACCAAAAGTGCCTAGACAACTTTTGGTGGTGTAGGTTGGGTTGCTGCTGACCCTCCAACAGAATGTAGGTAGTGGAAGTGTCCTCCTCCTCTTGATAACTCTTATTACCAGTAAATGAGTTACCTTCAAGTCAGAGGACACTTCCACTTGTTGTGTACAGAAGCATCAGCTCATTCCTCTCCATTGTCCAACTCTGAGTTGTCTTACCTGAGGTTGTCAACATCAAAGAGCATGTCAGTAAACATGTTCAGAATTGTTCTGGTCACATAGTGGCACCAGAACATGTTGGGGTTGTGCCACCCACCAAGACAGAAGATGGTGTCAGGTTCAATAGCAGCATTGATGCCTGCCATGACCCCCAATTTCCTGAACATTCATGCCATGAAGATCCACATGTCAAGACCCACCTCTGCTGCAACACCCTTCAGGATGGCTGCACATCTCCCCAGGGAGAGCTTGAGGTAGGGCAGACTGGTTTCAAAGACAATGCAACAGTCTTGGACATGGGTTTGCATGTTCATGGTGTGGTGTTTCCACTCAATGAACATGGCCACTGGGCAGTAGTGTTGGACCATGCATTCAAAGATGTGCACCATGTTGCCCTCACCAAAGTGGTCGTTTTTATAACCAACCACCAGGACAATGAGGGCGCACTTTCCATCAACCTCCTCAATTTGGACATCATTGAAGCATGGGAGGGTGGCAGTGGATACACACAGGATGCCCAGGACGCAGAGCAAGACTATCAGCTTGGCGTGTAGCTGTTCA
>NW_004457426.1:7173-9353 GCF_000313135.1 Acanthamoeba castellanii str. Neff
TGCTGGCCATGCTCTCTGGGGCCTACCCCCACCCCAGGTGGCAGGGGTGGCCCAACTGGATGGGCACTCAATCTTGAGCAGCACTATTGCCTGTGCCATGGCTTGAGGTTGATGATGATGAAGAAGGAGGCAACACACAGGGGCGTTGCTGTTGTCTGGTGCCCCTCCAAGGGGAGCAGGTGGAATCAGAACATTGGGGTGAAGTGTTTGGTTGGTTGGATGTCATGGTGGCAGGGAACTTCCAACCTCCACCTGTCATCTGGATCACATTGATGAAATGTGTTTGGCATTCTCCATTGAGGGCTGAGCCCTCAAGCACCTGGAACACATGGAAGGTGTCATCACTGGTGGCCTTGCAAAGCCAGAGCTCATCTCTCTGGTTGACCAGGCGGCATAGGGTGAAGAGAGTGACCAATGTGATGTCCTCAATCATTTCAACTGTCTCAAGGGAGCCCTCTGCTCCAAGGAGGCAGAGGTGTAGGACAGTGAGTACTATCTTGTAGATTTCACATATCCCTGTAACATGGGTGCAATTGTCCTTGGAGAAGCCACAGCTGTTGTTGCTTGGGAAGGAGCAGTGTTTGCTGATGGCTGTACCCAAGACTGACTTGCAGATTGAGTTGTAGATGGCCTGAAGATCCTTGTGGTGTGGGTCAAGGGAATCCAGTGCTGAGGCCCCAGTCGTGGGGGGCACTGGGGGTTGCGCGTGGGCTTGAGCAGGGGCCGGTGTTTGACGAAGCGGTAGAGCCTGTGAGGCAGAAGGTTGAGATGAGCCAAGGTTCAGAGCCAGCTCGCACTCATCTTCCTCAGACTTGAGTGACAACTGCCAAAACTGAAGTTGAGCCATAGACTTGACTAGACTCATTACGGTAGCTCGTAAAGAATTCAATTTGTCTGACCTGGAGTCGATCTCCATAGCCGACGGTGCAGGCGAGGTACAACTACGCTACGCGATACGAACCGACGAGAAAGAAGAGAAGAGCCCCGTTCCGGGACTTGTTTTACTATTTAATTATTTTATTGTTGTAGACATAACAAATAAAATAAATAGTAAAACAAGCGGAAGTGTCCTCCGACTTGAAGGTAACTCATTTACCGTAGGTAAGCCATTCATGGCCACGGCGACCATATAGATGACGACAACAGGTGGTGACCAACAACGGAGAGGAGTGCCTGAAGACACTGAGGCAGGAGGAGGGCGGAGAGAAGGCGGGCGGGCCGTTCGATGTTATCCTGATGGACTGCCAGATGCCCGGTTCGTGCGGCTCTCTCCGCCTCCTGTGTTGCTCGAACATTCCACACGTTCCTCACGCACACGACCGTGATCTTCGCAGTGATGGATGGATTCGAGGCTACCCAACGCATCCGCGCCATGGAAGCTGACGCCCAGCCGCTGGGCTCGCCGCGTGGCACGCGGCCTATCGTGGCTCTCACCGCCTCCGCGACCAAGGTGCGTTTGTCAACCGACCGCCACCGTAGACTTTAACTGACTTCACAGCTCGTCTACGCACGCGCAGGAGTATGCACGCCGGTGCCTCGAAGCGGGAATGTCGGACGTGTTGTTCAAGCCGGTCCGTCGCGAGGCCCTGGCGGCGGCCCTTCGCAAATGGGGCACGACCGTCGCGGTGTCGGCGCCTCGCCCGCAACCCTGAAGCTGCGGGATGTCTCGGCGAGGCAATGCCGCAGTCGCTGTGCGAGCAGCGAGAAATAGTGGATTACTCGGACGAGTTAGAGCGCGCTCGTGCGGACTGTCCTGGTCGTAGTTGGAGGCGACCAAGGGTGACACCACCTAGTCACCTGCCGACTTCACGCTTGTCATCATCGAGATGACGTGAGGCCCTTTGTTCTTCTCCGCCACCGCACAAGGCACGATGTCGGCGCAACAGAAACGGAACTTGTCCACCTTGGTCCACACGTGCTGCAAATCGCCGCCAAAATTTCCGCACGAAAGAGCACCGGTTGAGCTGCGAGCAAATTACAGTGAAGGAGAAGGCGAGAAGAAGCTTCGATCTCAACGCACTACTTTCCAACTGCCGCCGAGCTGAGTAGACCAGAAGAAACGACGGACTCAAGATGGCGGCAGCACAAGGAGGCTTCATCTCGTCGTACATCGATCTCTCCCCGAGCTCCTCGCGAGAGTTTCATTCGGCAGCATCTGCTGATGGAGATGCGGATTCGCT
>NW_004457426.1:9374-10717 GCF_000313135.1 Acanthamoeba castellanii str. Neff
CACAACACAGGGGTTCTGGAATGGCTTGGTGGTGCTCAATCAGTGGCGCCAGGTGCAGTAGCAGGAGTGGTGGCTTGGCGCAGAGGTCCAGGAGATCCTGGCACCACTGCCTCCCTGGCCACGCCAGTGCAATGATTGTTGCATCAGCTTGCTGTCAACAGAGTAGGCGAGCAATCACCAGCAGCAGCACAACTGGCAGAACCACCCAGTTGTTCTCACCCTGCCATGGCTGAAGCAGGGTGTTGACCACTTCCATGTTGTGCTCCCAAAACCTTGAGTTGAATTGGGGAAGGAGTGCATTGCTCTTCAAGGCCATGCAGTCCACCAAGTGTGGACCCCAGCAGCAATTGAGGGCTTGGAAGATGGACAGGTGGACACTCCACTTGTGTTGGGGAAGCAGACAGCTGAGTTGGTCTGCTTGTCCATTGAGGTCGCTGGGCAGGTGTCTGGCCAACAGGGTGATGCCATGAGTCTGGGTGAAGTTGAAGATCTTCTTCATCACCCAATTGAGGCAAATGTTGCAGCCACCAAACTTGTTCATGTACACAACTGTGGTGATGTTGTTGCACAGCAGGTGCATGCTCTGTCTGTGGAGGTGAGGGAGCAGTGTGCAGAGAGAATTCTTGACTGCTCTCAACTCAAGTTTGTTGATGTGTCAGCTGGAGTCATTCCACCAGCCCACAGCTGTACACCTCAAATCCCAAATACATCCCCCCCAACCACTCAGGGAGGCGTTGGACTCTAGCACTACATCAGGGGGCCAACACAGGGCTACATGCCCATTCCACATGGAGAGGCCCACTCATAGCTCATGCAGGTTGTTGATTGCAGGGGGAGACAGAGGAATCTTGTCTTCCCAGCTGCATTGGCAAGCAAGGTCGTGGAACAGGTTGTGCATCAGCAGCTTCACTGGAAGGATCACTCTCATGAGTGAGATGCAGTGACCCACCACAGATGCAACCTGATGTGCTGGAACTGGGGTTGATTTGGCTGTTGCCTTGATGAGGTGATCAATGTCATGGGCCAGGTTGTGGGCTTTCTGGAGCGGTACCCAATATCAGGGCTCACCCATGGTGTCCACAATGTGGCCCAGGAATTTGTTGGTCTGACTGGGATTGAGAGAACTCTTCTCCCAGTTGACCTGCCACCCAAGGGAATGGAGCAGACAGAGAGTTGTCTTGTGCGCCTGGAAGGCCTCAATCTTGGAGGGGGCCATGACAATCAGATCGTCCATGTAGGTGAGCGCCTGAAGGCCAAGGTGGTGAAGATGATGGACTGTGGCCTGGATGAAATGCATGAAGCCCCATGGGCTCACACTGAGGCTGAATGGGAGGACCTTGAAG
>NW_004457425.1:0-13083 GCF_000313135.1 Acanthamoeba castellanii str. Neff
ATTAAATCGTTTGTCGCATTTTGCGATTTTCCGGATTTAATCCCTCCTTGCCAAGCAGAGATTTACGTACTCGTCTTGTCAGACTTGCGGACCTTCCTCTTGTGTTCGCGCACCTTGCGAAGGATCTTGTACTTCTTCTTGAGCGTAAGCCGCTTACTCGCCCTCTCTGCCAAATTTTGATGTAAAAATCGTGGTTAATCGTTGTAATAGTTTGCCAGTTTGAGGACGGGAAAGAAGGTCTGCAATCAACGCGAAGGAGGCGGTCGTACTCTTGCCCTTCATCTTTGCTCACAGATCGACTTCACAACAAAAGAACGGAGACAATCCAGATCGCAAAGAGAAAAAGGACTTCCGCGCAGGAAAGAAAGCGGAAGCTCCGAATGCTGCACAAATTGTGCTCAAACAAGGTTCGTGCGGACGCTGTTCACGCTGGTGTGCGTGGCCCCTACTGCCACCGCGAGGTATGCATATACATGCCTCAGTGACCCCCAGTGCTAGTGAACTACCTCAACAAATCATCGCGTGGGCAACAAATCGAAGATCAAATTGCTTGTGCATTTTCACGCACCAAGCGAAAAGCAAAGCAGCAAGGAATGAAAAGGAAAAGGAAAATACAAAAATTAAGCTGGTGGGAAAGTCACGGATTGGGCTTGGCCGCGGTCACGGCTCTTGGGCTGCACGGCTTTTCCCAGGACATTTGGGCTGGTGGAAACATGTTGGCACTTTTAGCCACCTCGTCCCAACCTGCCTGGGCCTGACTCTTCTGGGACCGACCCAACCGCTCTTGGGCCTGCACCGCGGCTATCTCGTCCTCAACTTTGGGTGTTGTCTTTCCCTTTCCCCTCACACAACATAACACATACACCACATCACGCCACACCTTGCACCCACCAACAATGCTTCGCTTTGCTCGAAGGAGTGGTGGACAGCACGCGGTAGGGCAGCTGGCGACGGCCTCCCTGCCCTCTACCATCATCGCGCATGCCTCGCCAGCGTTGGCGTGCGGTTCGTCGTTGGTCCAGACGACCTGGGGCCGACGACACTATGCCTCGGCCTCGTCGCCCACCAAGCCTACCAAGTCCAAGCTGCCCTACCGCCCCATCCACAAGCTGCTCGTCGCCAACCGAGGTACCCCCACACTCTTCCTGACCTCCATCGCCCGCCACCATCCCAACGACATTTCCACGCCCAAGCAAGACTGCGGCGCAGTGCCGCTTGGGCGTCGCGTTTTATTTTATTATTTGGACCAATAATTGGATTAAGTTATATTGTTTAGCTTCCAAAAGTCAGGGAGGGGGGCGTTGCTAACGTAATGGCGTGCGCGCATGGGCAGGCGAGATCGCCATCCGGGTGATGCGAGCAGGCACGGAGCTGGGAATACGCACCGTCGGCATCTACTCCCACCAGGACGAGAAGTGTGCGTGTGCCACTGCTTGACGCAAGCGCGTGTCGTATGTGGGTTTCAGGTCCGAGGTGGAAGTAAGTAATATGTGCCGTCACCGTGATCTGTGTGTACAGCGTTGCACAGGCAGAAGGCCGATGAGTCCTACGAGGTGGGTAAGGGCATGAGCCCCGTGGAGGCCTATCTCAGCATCCCCGAGATGGTCCGAGTGGCCAAGGAGGTGGAGGCCGACGCCATCCACCCGGGCTACGGCTTCCTGTCGGAGAGTGGTGACTTTGCCCAGGTCAGTGCAGCACTCATCATCGTTCATGAAGCTCTTGTTGGGAATTAACATATCTGTGGATTCTCGGCCATAGGCCTGCCTGGATAACAACATCAGATTCATCGGACCTGCACCTGAAGTGGTCCGCTCCATGGGCGACAAGGTGTTCGCTCGTCAGATGGCGATCGCCTCCGGAGTGCAGGTAAAGCCGCCACGGCCGTCTCTTCTTCCGCGGGCGTGGAGAGGTGTTGACCACCTTTGGTCCACACAACCCAGGTGGTGCCTGGCACCGATGCTCCGGTTTCTACCGTTGAAGAGGCGGAACTGTTCTGCAATAAGGTACTGGCGCTGCACACTTTGGATAGCGGTTGGTGGATGGCCCGAACTCATCGATGCAATGTCGACCTGCGATCCGAACAGTTTGGGTTCCCAGTCATCCTGAAGGCCGCGTTCGGTGGAGGCGGGCGCGGCATGCGTGTGGTACACGCCCGCGAGGAACTGCATGACGCCTTTGAGCGCGCCACTTCTGAGGCCAAGTCCGCCTTCGGCAACGGCTCCATGTTCATCGAGCGTTTTGTCCAAAACCCGCGCCACATCGAGGTAACGTGCCTTCACGTGCTGCGACACACGCGTGCACTCTATGAAACGTTGGCTACCTTTCCACCCCATCATTAGGTCCAAGTCCTGGGCGACAGGACTGGTCAGGTGGTGCACTTGCACGAACGGGATTGCTCCGTCCAGAGGAGACACCAGAAGGTGGTCGAGGTCGCCCCGGCTCCCTGTACGCGCTGCCTGCCTTCAGGGTGATGAGTGCCGAGCTAGCAATGGATGCACGCACACACGCACGCAACACGGCTTGCTCACTCAATCTGGTGCCGACTGCAGTCCTCGCCGATGACATCAGGCAGAAACTGTTCTCCGACGCCGTCAAGCTGGCCACGTATGCCGGATACGAAAACGCCGGCACTGTGGAATTCCTCGTGGACGAGCAAGGTGAGGCCTTGACTGATGATTCATCCTGAGTCCAGACGGTGTGTATGATGACTTACTATTTCTGCTTCGTTTGCTGCAGGTCGTCACTACTTCATCGAAGTGAATGCGCGCCTGCAGGTGGAGCACACCGTGACGGAGGAGATCACGGGCGTGGATCTGGTGCAATCGCAGATCCGCATCGCCGAGGGCCTCACGCTGCAGGACTTGAACCTCACGCAGGACAAGATCCACGTCAACGGCGCCGCCATCCAGTGCCGCGTCACCACCGAAGACCCCTACCACAACTTCCGGCCCGACGTGGGCCGCATCGATGTGTTCCGCACGGGCGAGGGCATGGGCATCCGACTTGACGGCGGCAACAGCTACTCGGGCGCAACCATCTCGCCCTACTACGATTCCCTCCTGGTGAAGGTGACCGGTACGGGCTAACGCACCTCCGCGCGACAGCAAGGTGAGGCACAACTGTGTGCTGACTTGAAAGGTATGCAGGCAAGGCGAGAAACCACGAGGAGGCGGCCAAGAAGCTGCAGCGCGCTCTGAACGAGTTCCGCATCCGAGGTGTGAAAAACAACATCCCCTTCCTGCAAAACGTGCTCTCGCACCCGAAGTTTCTGGCGGGCGGCGTCAACACGAGCTTCATCGATACCATCCCCGAGCTTTTCCAGTTCCACGAGACCCAGAACAGGTGCGCCATCCCCATCCGACCCCTCATCGAATTTGATCGATGGACCATTGCTCAAATCATCCGGCGCTGTGTTCGCGACTGCTCAACGTTTTACAGAGCGTCGAAGATCTTGAACTTCCTGGCCAACGTGCATGTGAACGGGTCTCTCACTCCGCTGGGAACCTCCAACAAGCCCGCGAATATAACTCCGCAAGCACCAGACGTGCCTCACAGTACGAGTCGGACTAATACGGTTATTGTTGATTGGTCCGTGTAAGCGTCATTGTATCGTACTGACACGTCCACAGCCGATCCGCCGCAGGGATGGCGCAGCATCTTCCTGGAGAAGGGCCCGAATGAGTTCGCCAAGGCCGTGCGCGCCCACAAGACCCTCTTGCTGACCGACACCACCATGCGCGATGCCCACCAGTCCCTGCTGGCCACCCGCGTGAGAACCAAGGACCTCCTCACCATCGCCCCCGCCACAGCCCATCTTATGGCGCCCCTCTACAGGTACCAACCCCGATATCTGCCGCCAGCCGGCGCCGGCTCATTCATGTGCGGCAACTCACGACCACCATTTCTGCCGCTAGTTTGGAGATGTGGGGCGGTGCCACGTTCGATGTGGCGCTGCGCTTCCTCCGCGAGTGCCCGTGGGAGCGGCTGCAGAGGCTGCGCGAGGCCGTGCCCAACATTCCGTTCCAGATGCTCCTGCGCGGAGCCAATGCCGTGGGCTACACCAACTACCCGGACAACGTCGTCCACAGGTTCTGCCGCGAGGCCAAGACCAACGGAATCGACGTCTTCCGCGTCTTTGACTCCCTCAACTACTTCCCCAACATGGAGCTCGGTACCAATCCCCCCTCTCTTCCCGCCCCATTGTCAGTCCCACTGGTTTCTCTGCTCATCGAGGCTGGTTGGTGGTAGGTATCGATGCTGTGGGCAATGCTGGCGGTATTGTCGAAGCGGCGATCTGCTACACGGGCGACGTCACCCGTGGTCTCACCGAGAAGGACTACAAGTACAACCTGGACTACTACGTCGACTTTGCCGAGAAGCTGGTGAAGAGGCACATCCACGTGCTCTGCATCAAGGACATGGTGCGACATGGCCCGCCCGCACACCAATAATTCCTCGTTTTCTGCCGAGTGCTGATAAGTGTCGGTCATTGGGTTTCAGGCTGGGCTGCTTACGCCCCAAGCTGCGCGTCTCCTGATCGGCACTCTGCGCGAAAAGTTCCCCGAGGTGCCGATTCACGTGCACACGCACGACACTTCCGGCGCCGGTGTTGCGGCCATGGTGGCCTGTGCCGAGGCCGGCGCCGACGTGGTGGATGCCGCCATCGACTCCATGTCCGGCATGACGTCCCAGCCCTCCATGGGTGCCCTCGTCGCATCCCTCAAGGTACCACCTTCTCGCCTTTAGGAATGTGTGGAATGCAGGGACAAGAAGGATGAGCGGCGTCGCATGATGATCTTGAATGCGTTTTCTATGTGCAGGGTACTCCGCATGACACCGGCCTGAAGATGGACCAACTGTATCCCATCAACAACTACTGGGAGCAAGCTCGCACGCTCTACGCACCCTTCGAGTGCACGACCACCATGAAAGCAGGTACAACAGCCGTCATCAAACAAACGCGTGTCGACTTGTTCCAGCGCCCTCCGTCACCTGATCGCCTCCGCCTGTGGATGGTTCATCTCTGCAGGAAGCTCTGACGTGTACGAGCACGAGATTCCTGGTGGGCAGTACACCAACCTCCACTTCCAGGCCTATTCGCTCGGCCTTGCTCACCAGTGGCCCTCGATCAAGAAGGCCTACGCCCAGGCCAACAGGTACCTCCGCTACACACCCTCCGTGGGCGGTAATCGATGGAACAATGACTGAACGCTTGAATCAATCGGCTGGCACCAGACTGCTCGGGGACATCGTCAAGGTGACGCCGAGCTCGAAGGTGGTGGGCGATCTGGCGCAGTTCATGGTGCAGAACAATCTGGACGAGGAGAGCCTGCTGGAGAAGGCCGAGGAGCTCAACTTCCCCTCGTCGGTGGTGGAGTACTTCGAGGGCCTCATAGGTCAGCCGCCCGGCGGCTTCCCCGAGCCGCTCCGCACCAAGGTGCTCAAGGGCAGGCCGTCGACCAACGGCCGAGCCGGGGAGTCGCTGCCGCCCCTCGACTTCCACAAGCTGAAGCGCGAGCTGATCGAAAAGCATGGCAAGTACCACATCAGCGAACTCGACGTGCTCAGCGCCGCCCAGTACCCCAAGGTGAGTGATCTTGCCACTTCTCAGGCACATGCACCGCACCTATTCTCACTCACCCACTCGCTCACTCGGCGCACCGCGCAGGTGTTCGATGAGTACATGGACTTCAAGCGCCTGTACGGGAATGTGTCATCGCTGCCGACCCGAAACTACCTCACCGGCCCGGAGGTGGGCGAGGAGATCAAGGCCGACATCGAGCCCGGCAAGTCGCTCCACATCATGCTCAAGGCCGTGGGCGCGCCCAACGCCGACCACAAGCGCGAGATGTTCTTCGAGCTCAACGGGCAGCCGCGGTCGGTCTTTGTCGAGGACAAGAAGGCCACGGCCAAGGAGGGCGCCGGCCACGCCGGGTCCAGCAAGTCGCGGGAGAGGGCCGACCCCTCGAACAAGAAGCTGGTGGGTGCCCCCATGCCCGGCTCGATAGTGGGCGTCAAGGTGAAGGACGGCCAAGAGGTGAAGAAGGGTCAGCCGCTGCTTGTGCTGTCGGCCATGAAGATGGAGACCGTCGTGGCGGCCCCTGCCGACGGCAAGGTCAAGCGTATCATCGCCAAGCAGGGCGACTCCATGACCGCCGGCGATCTGCTGGTGGAGATGGAGTGAAATGGTTACCATCATCTTTGCTCAGCCACACAGTAAATCGCGTCGTGTTCATTTATTACTGCACCGTGTTGGACTCTGGCTGAAGGCCTTCACAGCTGCAGGTGTGTATTTGTTTGAGCGAACAGAAGAGGTAGCTTTGGCGCTCACATGTTCAGCTGTGACATCCGGAGTCATGGTCGCAGCTGCTCCTTCACCCAGGCGGCGATGTTGTCGAGCTATTGGTCGCACAGGGTCCTTCTCCTTTGGACCCTTGGCGATGTGATGGTAGGGCAGAGGGAACACGTGGGCCATGTTGGGCACGACCTGATCCCAGGCGCGCAGCAAATGCATCATTAACTGTTGGTCTGAGCTGAGGGCCTAAGGCCCATTCATTCTGCTTCCAATCCGGGAGGAGAAGGCCAACACACTCCAAGGGCGAGTGTACCTGCGGCCTGAAACGCAACCCACTGGGCAAACTCCTTCGAAAGGACTGGGTCGGTGGTCCCATTCCGCGCTACCGACTCACGCTCGCAGGACAAGTCGGTCCAGGCCGACATGACTGCCGCGCGAGGAGTGGGCAAGACGCCTGAGTGCACCACGTGCGTGTGAGTCCAGGATCACGCCACAGCGCCCAGTTTGGAGCCAAGGAGCGGAAGATGCACTCTTTTCTCCATCGTGCAGGGCGAGGAGGGTGAGGAGACTCAAACCGCCGCCCGCGCTGTCGCCAGCAAAGACGATCTTCTCTGGAGCGATCCGCTGGTCATGCAGGAGCCACTTGTACGCCGTGATCACGTCATCCACGCACGCTGGCGACGGATATTCGGGACCCAACCTAGTGACCGCATATGTGCGCTGTTAGTCTGTTTCCTACTAATCAACCCACCACAGTCGAGGGACTTACACACCGGTACTCAACGAAGAGGACTCTGGTATCAGCTCTGTGTCCCAACTGCGCAGCAGCTGCCCCATGCGAAACCAGCGACCTGAACAAGTGGGGAGTGTCCTTTCAGCCAAGGAAAGAATGCAGAGAACCAAGGCTAGGTACCCTCCGATGTAGCCGCCACCGTGAAGGAAGAGTAAGACAGTGCCGCTCTTCTCGTGGCCTGCGGGCGTGATCCAGCGGACGGTCAGCTGAGTGCCATCGTCCCGTCTTTGAAGCACGTAGAGTTCGAGTTGGTTAGTGACCAATGACCAACACTGGCGGTGGCATGGAGAACTGGCTGAGTGGTCGAACCGGAGGTATACGTATGCACCTGCCCAAAGCCATCGATCCACTGCAAAGACGAGTGAGGCGAAGGCAAGCAGCACGCGGAGAGATAGCATGAGTTTGCCTTCCTGGTTGTGTGTGCAGGTAACAAGCAACTTACCTGGCGGGTGCCGTCAAGGGTGAAGGTGTGGGTGGACATCTTGCTGTTTGGAGAGTGTGCGGTGAATATGAAGTGAGAGTGCGTGTTGTCGTTGGCTTTGCCCTGTAAGTGGTAAGGCGAAGGAGGGCCTTTATATTCATACTCCTTTGACCACTAACTCCGCGATCGCCGCCTTCTCACCGTCTCGCCAACATCTAAACAGCGCGTCGCGTTTTCTCCATAAAACGCAACACAGCTTAGCGCTCCCTTTTCGCTAATTGGTTGCAGCTCCAATGAGTCTCAACGGCCCCGGCAGCTATAGCTCGTGGCGTGTGAGACCTCCAACGGCACCCAGGTGCAGATGCAGCACACCGAGACCGTCTGAGAGACCAGCGTTGGATTTCGATGAGGCTGGGTGGGACACCGAAGAGGAGTTCGCTCGATCAAGGTTCAAGTGTTCTCACTGTTCTGCGTGCTGAGCGTGAGAGGAGATGGTGAGATTTACCAGGCTTTTTAAGACGGCTAGGAATTCGGGGCAGAGTGCCCGGGGGAAGCGTGGATTGTTCAGATTCCAACAATGCCGAAAAGCGGCCGAGATGGCAGGGAAATGCCTCGCGATCGTCTGGGAGAGAGGAGCCTGGCGACCCGCATTTTTCGCGGTCCCGGCTTATCTCCATCCAGCAACTAGGAGATGCGAGATTGAAAAACAACAACAAGGCCAGCACTGGGACCGGTCTCGCACATTTACAAAAGACCAAGGTCATCCATAGAAATTGGGTAAGCATAGAATTTAAAGGATCTTCTCGCCATCTCTCGCCACACGTCACACCAGCGCGGCGCAAATCGAGCTGTCGGGGGCGGTGGATCAAAGCTGATGCGGGTAAGTGTGCAAACGGACAGCGGGGCGGTGTTTCCTTTGGAGATAGGCGCGGATGAGACCGTTGAGATCATCAAGAAAAGGCTGCAGTCCTTGCTGCTGCTGAGCAGTTCTCAGCACGAAGGCCAAGAGGAGGAGGAGGAAAACGACGACGTGGAGCAGAACCAAACGGACCACGCTGACGGCGTCACGATGATCGAGGACATGGAGCTGAGCCTCGGCGGACGCGCTCTCGAGAATCGGCGAACGCTCAAGGATTACAGCATCGTGCCCAACGCTGCCCTCCATCTCGCCATCTCCCGCGGCCAGGATCAGAATCTGCCGCCTGCGGATGGCGTGGCCGCCCTCCCGCAACAGGCGACCTCGCTTGGCACACTGTCGGCCCTGCCGCCCGAGATGCTCACCCACATCATGTCCTTCGTGCCCTTCGAGGATCTCATCGTCAAGGTGGCCTGCCTGAACCGCGACTGGAACAAGCTCGTCGAAGACGACAGCCTGTGGAAGATGGCCTTCGGGCGGTTGTGGCACAAGGAGGTGCAGGAAGAGGAGGAACGCAAGAAGCTTCGTCGGAAGGCGCTCATGGAGAGGGAGTACCAGGCCAAGAAGAAAAAGCTCGAGGAGGACTACGAGCGCAAGCGACGCGAGCTGGAAGAGGAGTACGACAAGAAGCGCAAGAAGCTCGAGTCCAAGAAAAAGGAGGAGAGCTGGAAGCAAGTCTTCGAGCAGCACTACGTCGTCCAGAAGGTTCGTCGACCTCCTCCTCCTCCTCTCCTCCTCCCCCCCACAACTCCACTACGGACCTGCACTCATTATTGCGCACACCGATGTGTTGGGTGCACAATTGTGCAGCATTGGAAGTCGGGCAAGGCCTGGCTCCAAACGCTCGACGTCAAGCGGACCATCAACTGTCTGCTCTTCGACGACGAGACCGACCTCGTTGTGTGCGGAAACCATTCGGCCGATGGCCAAGGTAAAGCCCACTCGTTCCTCTCTCGCTCTCTTCTCTTCTCTTTTCTTCAATTCTCTTCTCTCTCTAGAGAGTGACTACTTCTGACTGCTCTGGTCCTCGTGCGTGCAGGAGGTGAGATCCGATTCTGGAATCTCAAGAAGAGAACCTGTACCAAGACCATTACCGCCCACGATCGGTGGGTGCGAGGTCTTTACTGGGAGAAGGATCGGCTCTTTTCCTGCTCCAACGACAAGACTGTGAAAGGTGAGAAGAGCCCTACCCTTTTCTATCTTTTGTGACAGCGTGGACTCACATGTGGCCGTCACAGTCTGGAACTTGAACACGGGAGCTTTCCTGAACGTGTACGAGGGCCATGAGAACAACGTGCCCATGGTGCAAGTCTCGCTGGCGGACAATATCATGGTCTCGTGTTCTCGTGACCAAACCGTTAAGATCTGGGTACGCCGGTACCACGTGGCTTCGCACGTGCAGCACCAGTCTGCCGTTGGGTGCTGATTCACCTGTTCTGTGTGCTGCAACAGGATGTTGGTCTGGGCGATTGCCTGACTACTCTCTCGGGGCATTCGCATGCTGTCAACTGCGTGCAATTCAAGGATAATGTTATCGTATCAGGAGACCGTGGCGGGCACCTGAAGGTACGAGCCGCGCCCATGATTTCTTAGGGCTTCTTGCTTAGACGTACGACGGCAGCGAGGGGGGGGGGCATATGTGTTAATTTAATACCCGCGGGGCGTCTAGGTGTGGGACTTCCGCGCGGGAACATGTATCAAGACGATGTCCACTGGACTGGATGTCGTTCAATGCGTTGAGTTCGTCGGTGGCCGACCCAACGAGCTGATCGTCGCTGGAGGAAGTTCTCGCAGCGATGAAAAGAAGTATCCGCTTGAGGTATCCTCCCTGCTCGTACGAGGTAAAACCTTCTTACCTTGCCCTAACCCATTTTATTTGTTCCCAAGATATGGGACTTGATGCTGGGTTCGGCCGTCACGAGCCTGTATGGCCACACCGGTTTCAACTGGGCCATGCAGTACGACCAACCGAGCGGCAAGCTAGGTACAATAATCACAACGTTGTAATTTACTGCTTGCAGACTGTGTGTGAGTAACATACTTGAAAACCACCTCACAGTTACTGGTGGAGCCGACCGATCAATTCGAGTGTGGGACGTCAAGGAGAGCAAGTGCGAGGGCGAGGTGTTGGACCGAGCAAAGGGTCGGGCGAGTAATCACGCCGACAGCATCTACACACTCCAATTCTCGTCCAACCGGGTGGTGAGTGGATCCAAAGACAAGACGCTCAAGGTAACGCCCCCCCCCTCCTTTCTCCATATCCTCTCAATGGTTCCTCCTCTCACGTGTGGTTTGTTTTTTTTTTTTTTGAAATTTACGCAGGTATGGAACTTTGCGAGAGCGGGCAAGGGCCACGAGGAGGATGTGGCGAGCAGGGATGTCGGAGATGAAAGCGAAGACGAGGACAGGGGCCGTTACGGGAGCTACACCCACGACTACGTCTTCACGGGGTATCAGATGGAGTAAGTCACAGACTGAGCGATTGTTACCCAGCACGCGCGCGTACCTCAAGGTGTACATAGAAGAACACGACGCGAAGGACTAAGGGAGGAACCTCCTTGTACAGTACCAGATTGGCAGTAGGATTTCCCTTCTCTTTCAACGTTGAGCTCTCTTCCTTTTGATACTTTTCACTTCCTTGTTGCCAGTCAACAAACCTCCTTCCTTCCTTCCCGCCTGCCTTCAAGCAGGTTGATGCTGCTGGAGGGACAGGGTGGAGATGATGCGTGCAGCGCAGTCCTTCCACCGCTCCAGCCCGAAATAGTGAAGCACGACGGGGCTCGAGTCGGCCACGGGGCAGTCCTCCTTGCCGCCCCACGCGTTGAAGTCGGGCCGGTCGGTGAACTTGAGCTCGAACGGGGCGAGCCACAGGCCGAGTGCGGCGTCGTCCGCGACCAGACGGACAAGCTTGAGATCCTGCGGTGGGTGGGCCACGTACTCGACCAGGTCGCGCGACAGCACCACGGCGCTGCCCGAGTGGTAGGGCATGTACTGCGAGTTGTGGGGCAGCTTGGTCTCGGGTTCGGACCCTTCGCGGCCGATCGGCTGGCCCAGCAGGGCGCAGCCCTCGTAGAGCGCGGTCTCGTTCTGGCGGCGGATGAGCTCGGGCAGGAGCCGATCAAGCCGCGTGAAGGAGTCGTCATCGACCCGAAACAGCATGCGGAAGTCGTAATCGCGCACGAACGCGCGGCAGCTCTCGATCAGCTTGCAGGTCAGGTTGAGCCGGCTCTCCCCGCAGTCGACGCGCATGATGTCTTCGTAATCCTGGCTCTCCCCCGCCACAGCCGCCTCATCCGCCTCGCTCAGTCCTCGACCTTCCCGCGCGCGAGGGGAGAGAGAGAGAGAACACAAAAACAATGTCAGCTTGATGTGCGAATCACAAACATGATGAGGGCCGCGTGGAAAGCTGCGCAATCAACAGCAACATATGGCGAAAAAGGACGGACCGACGATGAACTTGAGTACGTAGTCGGCCCCGTGCTGGAGTTCGGTGAGCTGGCGCACGATGGGGAGGAGCGTGCTGCGCCACAGCATGCGTCGTTCTTGTGATTTGCCCGAGCTGAGAACGCCGACGGCAACGGGCACCTTGAGCGGCGGGTGTGGCTCTGCGTTGAGGGTGGTCGGGGTTTGTTGGGCTGACGATGACAGCTGTAGCATGGGCGCGAAGGCCATGTCGGAGAGGAGGACGTGGCCGGCCAGCAGGACGAAGCCACCCATCATCAGCGCGAACAACATGTGCATTAGGCGCATGGCGGCAAGGTGTGGTGCGCGGACCTCAATCAACCCGAGTATTGTGGTAGAGGTTGCGGTTGCGTTTTGTCCATTGCATTAATGGCGCGACGGAAGAGCAAGCTGACCCCCCCCCGTCGACGAGCTTAAAGGGACCTGCCTTCTGGTTGGTCGAGGAGATTTAGCAGGGGGCGACACGTAAGTACTCGCCCTCCGCAGCAGCAAGCTGGCCCGCACTGGGAGCTTCTTTGTTCATCCGCGTGTCACTTGGCCCTATGGTTGTGAATAGGTGCAACCCCTCGATAATCCCTAGATTTGTTGGGGTAGCACCAGTTCATCGCGATCTAATCTCAAGCTTTCTCCCCCCCGACAGGCCCGTGTCGACACGAAATAATGGAATTCGAATGACCCCTTGGGGGGTGAGGTGGTCTTTGGTATGTTCACCTTCTTTGGGAGAGCAGGAAAAAACGTAACGACAAGGCAGCTGAGAAAGAAGAGAAAGAAGAGAGTGCCCACACAGTGGTCGAGGTTGGGAAGTGTGGTGGAGAAAAAGAAAGACAAACATACAGACAGATAGGAGAAGAGGTTGGGACGGAAGCCCAGGGGAAGTGGTGTTCATTCTTCTCTACGCCCTCTTCTCGCCTGACCCGATCACACCAAAGGTCCACCAGCCCGCAGGGAGGCGATCTCGAAGAGATGAACGATGGTGGAGACGAGGTGACCAAACAACAGCAACAACAGAATGGTGGGGGCGCTGCGGTGTCGTTCCAAACAAACAATGGTGCGCCCGGCGAATCGCTGGATCCGCCCAACAACAGCAGCAGCAGCAGCAGCAGCAGCAGCAGCAGCAGCAGCACGGATGCGAGTAAGGTGGTGAAGACGGTGAAGAGCTTCCGCGAGCTGAAGGCGCTCTACGAGGCCAAATCGAC
>NW_004457424.1:0-2339 GCF_000313135.1 Acanthamoeba castellanii str. Neff
GTCGTGTGCTCCCCGGGAAGTTGATGGGGGGAGCGCCGTACTTGCGGTTTGTGTACTTGTCGCCTTTGGTCAGATCTACGAAGACGTTGTCCTCGCACTGCTCGCCCGCACCTCTGGACACCCGCACGCCGCGATCAGAAGCGCGGGTCAACGCAGCGTTGGTTCATGGTATGAATGGTTACGCACCGGCATTCGTGCTGCACCCGACGATCAAATCTACGAACTGTTCCATCATCTGTTTCATTCCGCCATTTTCGTGTTGAGTAAAGGCCAACCAGGTCGAGACGCGAAAGATGAAGGGGACAGGTCATGTCATGACGTTACCTCCACAGGTGAAGTATACGTTGGAGCCGTTGGGATCGATGACGATCCTGTTTACAATGTCGTTGTGACACGTGAACAGGTGACGCACCTTTGCTCTGCAGCAGCACAGCAGCAGCAGCAAAAGGGAACTCAAGTGAGATTAGGGAGTGCACACACAGGTCACACATTCGACGACACATGGTGCATCCTATAGGGTGGTTGAGCTCGTACCGAGAACCACGGCCCGCTCTCGGCACGTGCGTCACGATGATGTTGCCGTCAGCGCCGCAGGAGACTACCTGCTCTTCATCGGTCTGTGGCAGAAAGAGGGCACTGCATGTGGAACCCGACACGGTTAGAACTTTTCAGAAGTGCTGTGAGCGCACGCATCAGCGCAGTACGCTGGTACCAAAAGACATTCGCGGAGTGGCCTGGCGTGAGAGTCACCCTCTTCCTCATTCGCACCATGTCCCATATCTTCAACTGCAGTTCATCACGCCATGCCGAACGACGCGCGCGACACGCACCACAAACACGACGCACACAACGTGTCAGCGTTCACCTCGTGCATGGTCATGGCAAGCGAGAAGGCCTTAAACCTTAGTGTCGTCGCTCCCAGAGATAAGGAACTTGCCGTCGGGGCTCCATTTGATGGTGTTGACGCAGCCCCGGTGCCCGTCCAAGGTCTGCACACGCTGCAGACGCGGCACCCAACACGGCAGCGAGGTGACCTCTCTGTGGGGATTGATGAATGAGGTAATCTGGCAACTAGCAAATAAATTGATGCTTGTTGATGTACCGCTGGAAGGTGTGCCGCAGAATCTCGTGCCGCCTCTTTGTGGTCTCGACGCTGCACCCACCAGCCCCCTCCCGTGCCCGCAGCAGATGCACCAGATCCATCCTCTCTTGTGCTATTCTTTTCTTTTCTGACTTGTTTTTTACTGCATTTTCAATTTTATATTGCAGGTCTGAGGTGGGGAACGCGGCATCGTCATCAAGTCCCCCTCTTGCCAAAGGCGAGATCGGGCAGGCTGGTCTTCATGGCCCTGGTGAAGGATCGCACCGTCCCGCCCCCGGACGAGGTGGTCAAGGACGACCCCGACCCGCTCTTGCTGCGGCTTCTGAAGCCGCTGGAGGAGAAGAGCTGCTGCTCGCCCGATCCGTCCAGTTCGCCCGAAGACGAACCGGATGTAGGCGACTCGCAGTCCTCCATCTCCTTGAGCGCTCGGTACCCGTCGCCCATGATGCCCGCCTCCTGGACCATCTCCTGGAACAGCCCCACCGACTGGGGCCGCAGGGACATGGCCCGCTTCTTGCGCGACGAGAGGGAGAAGCCCAGAGTCGCCGGCGCCGGTCGCACGGCGGCTCGAGGCGACAGCAGCGACGTCGATGTCATGGAGGCCTCCGGCGGCGAGGTGGATGTGGATGTTGATGGTAAAGTGGTCGCCTTGTTGTTGCTGCTGGTGGTGGTGATGGTCGGAGACGAAGAAAGAGGTGGAGATGACGTAGGGGTGGTGGTAGTGGCGGTCGGCGCGATCCACGGGCCGGGGAGTGTGGCACGGCGGAACGGCAGGCTGAGGATCTTGCCCAGCGAGTGCTTGCGCCGGTGCTCCGTCACCTGCTTGGGCAGCAGGTCCGCACTCTCCTCCATCTGCTGCTTGGCCGTATCAGGCGGCGACCCGGCGCTGTCGAGGAGGTGCAGCTTGGCGTAGGAGCCGCTGAGTCTGATCGGCTTGACCTTGGCCCGTCGCGCCTCCCGCCGCTCGGCCTCTGGACTGGACGAGCCGCGCGACTGCGGGGAGGCCGCTGTGCGCTGGCCGATGACCAGGCAGTCGGTCGAGGCAAACATGCGGTGCTGGTCCAGCTCGACCAGCTCCTGCGCTCTTCCGGTGCTCACCAGGCGGTCAGACCTGGAGAGAGCTCGATGAATTGAAGGAGGCGATGGGCTGGAGGAATCTGCGCTGGCTGATGATGAGGCGGTTGGGGAGGAAGAGAGCTGTGGCGAGTTTGAGGCGGGAGCCTTCTTGGGCGCACTG
>NW_004457424.1:2366-3565 GCF_000313135.1 Acanthamoeba castellanii str. Neff
GCTTCTTGTTCGCTTTCGCTTTCGCTTCGGCGGAGAGGTCGTCGGTTGGCTGTTCATCATATCGCCGCAGTCTCCCTCGTCACCACCGCGCTGCGGTCGCGTTGGGGAGGCCGCGCGGATTCCGCCTTCCATCTCCATTCCCTCCGTGAGCGTGACACCATCCGTCCCGCCAGCCAGAGACAACAGATAAATGTAGTCCCCTGCCAGAACGAAGCCACACGACAGACCGGTGAGGCTGAGATTGATTCAGACAGCAAGCCAAGACGATCAATCGCTCGCTACACACGGTTTTGTAAAGAGCATACCACCATAACTCGCGAGCAGTTCCGTGCCGGTGCGATCAAAGACCAGCGAGGTCAGGTGCGGGTGGGACATGTATAGTGACCGACCCGAGCGCCTGGGTTTGGCAACCAAATGTAGTTGAGCATTGCAACCACGCGTGAGCAATGTGCGAGCAATGGAGGAGCGTACTGGGCCTTTCGCTGCTCTTCCGAGCGCCAGGACGGCCGGTACACGCGGAAGGGTTGTGTCGGCTTCCGCACGTCGTAGAGCCTGCTCTCGTGTCAATCGAATTGAATGCGCCGCGAGCAGCTTTAAACTACACGTGTTGTTTGCTCACCTGACAAACGGATCGGACCCAGCCGTGGCGATCTGTAGGCCCGTGCTCGGGTTGATCGAGAGGGTATTGAGTCCCACACTGCAGTGAGGGAGGAGACGGCGTCCCCTCGGGGGGGGGGGCTAGTCTTAGTCGTGTGCTCCCCGGGAAGTTGATGGGGGGAGCGCCGTACTTGCGGTTTGTGTACTTGTCGCCTTTGGTCAGATCTACGAAGACGTTGTCCTCGCACTGCTCGCCCGCACCTCTGGACACCCGCACGCCGCGATCAGAAGCGCGGGTCAACGCAGCGTTGGTTCATGGTATGAATGGTTACGCACCGGCATTCGTGCTGCACCCGACGATCAAATCTACGAACTGTTCCATCATCTGTTTCATTCCGCCATTTTCGTGTTGAGTAAAGGCCAACCAGGTCGAGACGCGAAAGATGAAGGGGACAGGTCATGTCATGACGTTACCTCCACAGGTGAAGTATACGTTGGAGCCGTTGGGATCGATGACGATCCTGTTTACAATGTCGTTGTGACACGTGAACAGGTGACGCACCTTTGCTCTGCAGCAGCACAGCAGCAGCAGCAAAAGGGAA
>NW_004457424.1:4926-6439 GCF_000313135.1 Acanthamoeba castellanii str. Neff
TTGCCGTTGTACTGGTAGCGGTACACGGCGAGAATGACGAGCAGCATGGTGCTCACGTGATGAATGAGCAGCGATTTCGGGGTGGCGATCTTGTAGGCAATCTCGTAGAGGTAGAGATTGACGAGGAAGACGGCGATGATGACGATGCCGCGGCGGGTGTCTTCATCCGGTGGGGAGGTCTCCCCGACGAAGAGGTAGATGCCGAAGACGAGCCATGGCACGAGGAGGACGGAGGTGATGATGAGTTCGCTTACGTAGACGAGGAAGTTTCGTTGCTGCAGCTTGGGCAGCTTCCGGAAGGGCTTGAAGAAGTGTTTGAGCCCCATCTCCAACGCTGTGAAGACAAAGTAGTAGGCCAGGAAGCTGTAGATGAAGCTGAACGAAAACGATTGCGGGTCGTACGCATAGATGAACGGCCGGCATGGCTCCGTCCCTCCACCGCTCGACATGACGACCACAACAAACTCAACTCGCGGTTTCTGATGGGTGTACACCCGTCGTGTCGTGTGTTCGTGGGTGCCGGAGTGAATGAATGAAGTTGAGTGGAGTGCTCGTTTGGTGGGGGTGTCTCGCCTTCCCAAACGCAGTTGTCTCCACCAGTGGGGAGACGAAGGGGAGGTACCGGCGTTGTTTGCGGAACCGGTTGGCGAGGACAGCCAATTGCGGAATGGCAATAAAAATTGCTAGTTGTCATTGCGATCTATCCAATCAACCTTTGCGCCCTTGTTGATCGGTCACAGGCGCACAACCTTGCCCCCGTCGAGCAACAGCTGCCCACCACCGCATAGCCCACCACCATCCCAAGGCGAAGGTAAGCACCGAGATAAGCGGGGGATGTCAGACCATCTTTTTTTGCTTCAATTTCGCAGCAAGCATGTTGGAGCATATTGGAGAGCCGATGCATTGCGGCACCGCCCTACCACAACAGCGTGCCCATGGCCTGTATGCCCCCCCACAACCCACAGGCGGGAAACACAGCAGGTTTCACGGGCAGTTATTTTTTGCTAGTTCTCTGGAATGCAAAAAATGATAAAAAAGAAAAAGGAAAAAGTGAGGAAAATGTGCCTTGTTTGCGATCGATCAACGAAGACGTCAGAGATGTATGAGGCCGGGCCACAGAGTTATTCGAATCCCTCCCACATGATGGGTGGTGCGGAGCATGACGGCGGTGGAGGAGGCAGCGAAGCAGACAAGCGCACATTGTGGGTGGGCGATATCGACCGATGGATGGATGAAAACTACATAGTAGCACTGTTCGGATCAGCTGCCGAGGTGGCCAACGTCAAAATCATTCGGGACAAAATGACGGGGCTGCCGGCTGGCTACGGTTTCGTAGAATTCAAGTCTCACGAGGGTGCTGCGCGGGTCCTCAACGATTTCAACAACGTGCCCATCCCCGGTGTCGGGCGTTCCTTCGCCTGAACTGGGCCACCTTTGGCATCGCAGCCAGGTGCGTGATCCTCCACAACTCCATCGTAGATAGATTATCTGTATTACCGTTATTATTATTATT
>NW_004457424.1:6460-7234 GCF_000313135.1 Acanthamoeba castellanii str. Neff
CTACACGCACGACCCGACACCACAACACAGATCCCACATAGAGACGCACCCGAGTCTGTGCGAGGGCGCGTCTGTGGCGCTCCATTCTCTCCCCGCTCGGCGTGATCGAGCCCGTTGCCGTTCTCCTCCGGCTTCTCCTTCTTTTTCCTCTGTCCGCCCAAGCTCATCACCCGGTCGCCCATCACGACGAGCGCGCTCTTGCGTCGCTCCCTCCGCACGGCGTGGCCGTTCTCCGCCTTTTCCCTGTCGCCGTCACCGTCCATCGAGTCCATGTCGCTCTCGTCGGCGCCGGCGCCCGACATCTGCTTCAGGCGTTCGAGGCGGAGGTCCTTCCGGGCCTTGCGCCAGATCGCCACCAGCACGTAGGCTCCGTAGATTTGGGAAATGAACAGCAGACCGGCGGTCGGCCCAAACGTGTAGTACCTGTGCACGATCACTCACAACACAACACAGAAACAAAACAGACGCACACGCGGAGACACGAGGAAAGAAGATAATGAGCTTGCGCGAGAGCGAAGAAGAAACACGTGGAGGAGATGTTCATAAAACACGAGGCCTCGCATAAAGCGAAAAGAGAAGAAAGAGAGAAGAACGAACACGCGCGTTGATACGAGGTAAAGCTCCGGAAAGAGTAAAAGAGATAAATAAACCGATAAAAGGAAACGGAACACACCAACAACAAATTG
This sequence comes from Acanthamoeba castellanii str. Neff, assembly GCF_000313135.1. Taxonomy (NCBI): domain Eukaryota; phylum Discosea; order Longamoebia; family Acanthamoebidae; genus Acanthamoeba; species Acanthamoeba castellanii. The sequence goes on from NW_004457424.1 coordinate 7,147, forward strand.
AAAGTTCAAAATAAAGAAACGTGGCGACCGCACCACTCGCCGACCCGACAATTATTTAAAAAATAAAAAAATGATATTTGTTTGTTAT
>NW_004457424.1:7273-47765 GCF_000313135.1 Acanthamoeba castellanii str. Neff
AACACAGCAGGTTTCACGGGCAGTTATTTTTTTGCTAGTTCTCTGGAATGCAAAAAATGATAAAAAAGAAAAAGGAAAAAGTGAGGAAAATGTGCCTTGTTTGCGATCGATCAACGAAGACGTTAACAGATGTATGAGGCCGGGCCACAGAGTTATTCGAATCCCTCCCACATGATGGGTGGTGCGGAGCATGACGGCGGTGGAGGAGGCAGCGAAGCAGACAAGCGCACATTGTGGGTGGGCGATATCGACCGATGGATGGATGAAAACTACATAGTAGCACTGTTCGGATCAGCTGCCGAGGTGGCCAACGTCAAAATCATTCGGGACAAAATGACGGGGCTGCCGGCTGGCTACGGTTTCGTAGAATTCAAGTCTCACGAGGGTGCTGCGCGGGTCCTCAACGATTTCAACAACGTGCCCATCCCCGGTGTCGGGCGTTCCTTTCGCCTGAACTGGGCCACCTTTGGCATCGCAGCCAGGTGCGTGATCCTCCACAATCGTAGATAGATTTATCTGATTTTTTTACCGTTATTTATTTATTTATTCTTTTTTAATTACTTGTCTTTACCCGCGATTGCAGGCGACCAGAGACCGGGCCTGAGTTCTCACTGTTCGTGGGCGACCTGGCACCCGAAATCTCTGATGATCAGCTTCAGGTACAGCTCTCGCCCTATCGACGAGTAACCGCACATGCACTGCCGTGGCTTACTGCGTGCGTGGCTCTGCCCAGGCTTTCTTTGGCGCGCGCTACAGGTCCGTCAGGTCGGCCAAAGTCGTGACCGACGCTGCCACAGCAGCCTCCAGAGGCACGTGCAGCTCGGCCATTAACAAACATTTGTTTTCGCACTTCGCTCTTTTGTGTAGCGCTGACGGTGCGTCGTCTGCGTAGGTTACGGGTTTGTGCGGTTCGGCGATGAGACGGAGTGCTACTCTGCGATGACCGAGATGCAGGGCATGATGCTGGGCAGTCGCGCGCTTCGTCTCAGCCAGGCCACGCCGAAGAAGAGCTCTTCTATGGGCGGGGGAATGGGCATGCCCATGGGAATGCCGATGGGCGGCGGCGGTGGCGGCGGCGGGGTACCGACTGCACACCAGAGTTGCCGTTCTTTGCATGCGTGCATGTATCGTGTGCCATGCGCTGACTTTCGTGTCATTTGTATGGCCAGCATTCCGCACCCATGCCAGAACAGGCCGACCCCTCGAACACTACGATCTTTGTCGGCAACCTCGACTCGACAGTTGGCGAAGATGAGCTCAGAGGGTACGCCCACTACAAGAAGTCATTTTAGGTGGCCTGATGCCGCCTGCATTGCTTGCTGCGTACTGACGGATACGTTTTGTCTTCTTTGATGGTCACGCCAGTCACTTCATGCCGTTCGGCGAGCTGGTCTACGTGCGAGTGCCTCCGGGCAAGAATTGTGGATTCGTTCAGTTTGGTATGCTCCATCCATCGCTCTCGTTTACACGGCATGTTGCCGTGGCTGTGCTCGTGCGGCGCACTCATCACCCCGACCTCTCCTCTCTATCTCGATTTTTCTCTTTTTTTTCGCCATCACAGTGCATCGCTCCTGCGCCGAGAACGCCATGCTCAGAGTGCACGGCAAGACAATCGGTAGGGTTCCTCTCTTTGGTTTCGGCGTCTTTGTTTGCTTTCAAGACTCAACAAGTGTTTTCTTCTTCCGCTCATTCAGGCTCGCAACCGTGTCGCTTGTCCTGGGGCAGGACTGGTGGACGCCCCGGCTCCTCGAGAGCCGGACCGCCCCAGGGCGCACCATTTGGTGGTGGCGCTGGGTACGCCAGGCCCACCTCCAATCGCTCAACAGCACCTGCGCCCGTGTGCTAATCTTATGTGCAACCAACGCCTGTGCACAGTTATGGAGGCTACGGTGGGTACATGCCCCCAGCATATCCCGATTACTATGGCGCTGGCGCGGGTATGGGCATGATGCCGCCTGCTGTCGCTGCCCCCTACGCACCCGTGATGCCCGTGGCGGCTCCCACACCGCCGGTCGAGACCAGCTCGACCGAAGATATTTACTTCACGCAGAGCATGGACCAAGTGGTGAAGCGGGTACCATCTTCTTCTTCTTTTTCATCTTCATCTTCTTCATCGTCAGTGCACCTGCCACGTTCGTACTTGGCGTGACGAGAGGCCGTTAGCTCATCAGCAGCATCGGTCTTCTCTCATCAACAGCAAAACGAAGAGTTTGCGACCGGGCACATAAACAACCTGGTGCCCAACTTCTTCTGGTCGAGAAGCCACAACCTGTCCAGCGTCAGCGAGTTCGAGTGAGAGCCGCCGCCTTTCCTCTTCTACTCTGTCCTCTTCCCCACCTTTCTTCTCCTCATTGGTCTTCTTCTTGACCCGTGTAGATACCACCTCTATTTTATTATTTATTTATTTTAAATGAAAATGAATAAAACAAATAAAATGCAGTGTGCTATTTTCTTGTATTATTTTTCAGCCGAAGCCAAAAGAAGAAGAAGCAGAAGGATGGGCGGGCAGGAGTCGAGGTTGGTGCCGCTCGTCAGCCACCCGGCCATGACCGACGAACAGGTCCTTAGCGCCATCATGGCCCAATCGTGGACCTCCGACGACCTCAATGGCTGTTGGGTCGAAGGGCGGTCCCCCCTCCACGCTGCAGTCGAGGTACAACCCCCCACCACCGCCACCCACCGTGCAACTAAAAAGCTGACGTGGCACCGTACGTACCAGGCACGACGAGGAGGTGCGGTGGTGGCTGCGTTGGTGGACAAGGGAGCCGACGTGAACCGCACGTACTCGCGGCACTTGTTCGTCACCTCCATCGTACGCACACGTTCTTTCCGCTACAAATGATCTATAGTATGGCCACACTCACGAGCGTGTGCGGTGGTGGTGGTGTGGGCAATCAGGCGTCTACTTTGTTGACAGCGGGAGCGATCGTCTATCTGACGACGTTGATCTACGTGCTGGGCACGTTGACGACGGCCCTGCTCATCTCCCACTCTGAGTGCCACTCGCTGTGGTGGCTCGCCTGGTTCGGCGTGTGGCTCGTCGCCCCGCTGAGCCGGCTAGGGCGGGACGGCGCCAACGGCGGCGCGCTGCTGCTCTACTGGGACCTGGCCATCTTCGTGTCCTACTGGCTGCTCTACGCGCCCCTGTGGACCACGCTGGTTTGCGTGGTGATCGCGGGCCTCAGCTCGTTCTACCTGCTGCTCTCCCTCACCGAGGCCGCCAGCGCTGGCGAGCTCTACTTCCGAAGTGAAGCTCAGGGTGCGCACGACACACAGACACAGACACACAGACACAAACACAGACACACATCACAGCCTGAACGCCGCTGACTGATCGGCTACGTGCTCTAGGGTGGACGCCACTCCACATGGCGTGCTACTTTGGGGACGAGGCCGTGGTCCGCGTGCTGGTGTCCAAGCGGGCCAATGCGCGGGCCACCGACCGAAAGAACCGACGGCCCATCGACGTGGTGCCGCCCGACCGACAAGAGGCCATCGCTCACGCCCTTGGGGCGTCCTAGAGACTACTCTCGCCACTCACACCATCATCATCGCGTCACCTTGCTGAACATGTTGTTCATCATTGAGTGTGAGAGAGTGAAACTCTTTTTGTCGTTGATTGGAGGGAAGGGTGGACCGTTTGAAGAACTTCACAGACGTGTGCAAGTGTGAAGCCGATCGCTGCTCCCTGGACTGCCACAGCGTAGCTGGAGGGCATGGTACCAGGGGCGCACCACAAGAAATAAGTCTAATCTTGAGATGTGAGGCACATGGGAGGCCGCACTACCAGAGATTAAGCTGATAAGAACAGATACTACACTTGATCTTAGCCACGAAGGCCGAGAAGATGTCTTTCCTCCTTCTCTGCTCTGCCTTTTGTAGTCTTCCTCCGCCAGGCGACCACGAGGCTTGGAAAAGGCCTGGCTTTGTCCCAAACCAATCATTTTTCTAAAGAAGCCTTCGAGCGAAGGGCACCACGTTGATGATGTTGATGCTGACATCATAGCTACATCTTGAAACCCATTGTAATGTGCAGCCATTGTGGAAGAAGTTGAAGTGGTTGGAAGTAGTTGGTATTACAGCCACTCACTTCTTGGCCTGCTTGTCCTTCTTCCTCTTCTCCTCCTCTTCCTTGGCTCGGGCGGCGATCTTCTTGATGACCTCGAGCATCTGGTCGTCGTCCTCGCCCTTGGAGCCATCGTCGTCTTCGAGGTCCTCGTCATCAGAGTCAGCCGGCGTGGGCGGCTCCGGGAAGGCCTCCCGCGGCAGGTCGAACCCGAGCTTCTTCAGCTGCTCTCGCTCTCCCTCCGGATCCTGCAGCCAAATAATGGTATATTCACGATAATGATGGTTTATGTTCATAATATTTATATAAATATTATGAACATATAACAATCATTATAAATATAAATAAAATATGGTATATGATAATTAATTTACAAGGATGATTTAATTTTTGTAAATGAAGGTAAAATGAAATTACCTCGACGGTCGATAGGACGCTCATCTGGATGAAGCCCTTGAGGGAGACCCCCGTTGGTCGCCGGCCGACCTTGTCATCATCGACATCTTCGAACATCATGAGGAGTCCGCCGTAGGTGTGCTTGTCGGTCGCTTCCTCGCCGCTGGCGTGCAGCATGCCGTTGAATTCGCGCAGATTCAAGATACCGTCCTCATCGCGATCGAATCGCTTGAAGATTTGGGTGATGATACTCACGTACTCCTCCGTGGGGTCACCATTCTCCTCAATCAGCTTCTTCACCACCTGAGGTGCCGCCTGGCCTTCCATCTTGCCCTTGAAATTCTGCAATGTCGGAATTTGACACAAAAATTGATTTATTGAATAAGTAAACCAAAATAAATTGATTTCTCTTTGTGCGCAGAGCAAAGGACGAAGACGATTCGCTTGGCTCCATCTTCTCTGCTGCTTCTGGTGTCTGCTGGCGAGAACGCCACAATCTTTGGCAGGTCTCAAGAGGCAGCATGGATTTCTTTCGCCAGAGTGGATGTGGTGCTGCTACGCCCATGCCGCTCAACCTGCGCAAGCGAGAGTTCACCAGCCGCTGCCACGGCTCTTCCGTATACTCCATCTTCTCTTCTCTGCTCGGCTGTTGCCAATCGTGCTCCCGTGGTGTGCTCTGACAGCCTGGCACCACACCAATACATCAAACAAACAAACAAACAAAGATGGTGCACGAGCTGGCCACACACATGAGCGCCGTCTCTTCGCGCTACGATGGCGGCAGCCACATCTACAACCTCGAGTGGCGGCCCGACGGGTACCGAGCTCGCCACCCCTCTCTCGCCACCGCCGAGTCTTCTCACCACTCGCACCATGCACTGGGCCGGCAGGAATGTGCTGGTGGCGGTCGGCTACGACGGCACGGTGCGCATGTACGACCCGTTCAACAAGAAGCTCTTTCACAAGATCGAGAACGCGCACAACAACAGCATCAACGTGGCGCGATACATCAGCGACCACCTCCTGGTACTCATCTGGTCCCCTCTACACGCTTCATCACTCCGTCTCATCTCATCTCGTCTCGTCTCATGGCAGCGACGTGTGTCGCATCTTGCGCTGACTCAGTGCGTGTGTCGTGTGTGTCGTGTGTGTGTCGTGTGTGTGTCGTGTGTCGTGTGTGTGTGGCTTAAGGTGACGGGGAGTGACGACGAGACGTTGAAGCTCTTCGACACGCGCTTCCCCTCGCGATGCCTGACTACCTTCCACGGCCACAGGTGGGTGGGGTGAGGTGGGGTGGGGTGATGACCCCTTGCGGCAGGCAGCTGATAGCGATGACGGCGTCATCAAGTGTTTGCTGTGTTGTTGACCTTCCACGTGCCGTGATGTGAATCCACACAGCGGCTGGGTCAAAAACGTGGAGATGTTCGGCGAAGGCAAGCTCATCTCCACCGCCTTTGACGGCACCATTCGGTTATGGGTGCGTGTGCGTGTGCGTGTGCGTGTGCGTGTGCGTGTGCGTGTGTGCGGTGGTGCGTGTGCGTGTGCGTGTGCTATGAGCCTCGCGCTGATGCGGTTGCGTGCGGTTGTAGGACATTGGCGGGGAGTACCCGCAGGACAGGAACCCGCCCAACGTGCTGTTCCAGCACAACGGCATCGCGCGGATCGCCTACTTCAAGGGCGAGGACCGCGGCGGTCCGCTGGACATGGACCTCTCGGCCGACGCCGACGACGCCGACGACGACGGCGCCTACGCCTTTGCGCCGCCCTCCAGCTCCGCGTCGCGCCTCGTCATCTCCCTGACCAACGGCTACATCGTCATTTTCCACAACCTCGACGTCTCCACGCCGCTCAAGCAAGCCGTACGCCGCACCACACTCTCTCTGCCCACGCCGCTCCACACGAATCATTATTCACCTCTCGTACGTGTGCGGTGCGGCGTGTGCGGTGTGTGCGGTGTGTGCGGTGTGTGCGTAGGAGCTGATGAACACGGATGTGACGGAGTTGTGCGACTTCTTGGACGGCGGGGCGATGACCGAGTCGATCGGCTCGCCCTCGCTCTCGGACATGTCGGATGACGTTGACTACGATGATGACGACGCCAGCGATAGTGACAGTGACAGCAACATGCAGTCGTCGCCGGCGCCCGCCTCGCCCTCGCCCTCGCCCTTCGGCTTCCCCTCCCCGTCGCCCGCCGTCTCCGTCCCCCTCTCCTCCTCGCCTATCCCCTTCGCGCCCATCTCCTACTCCCCCTCGCCCTCCTCCCCGCACCGTCGGGGCCGGGGCCGGAGCCAGGGCCTCGATCTGCCGGAGCTCGTCTCCGACACGCCGCCGCCGTCGCCCACCACCACCAGCACTACGACCACAACCACTTCGTCGGGGTCGGGGTCGGGGTCGGGGTCGGCGTCTCCGCTGCCCCGCGCCTTCCTACGAAAGACCAACCGCGTGGAGATCCTGTGGGAGGTATGGGCCGCCGCTCTCTCGGGCACTGTGAAGGCGGCGTTTGTTGACAGACAGGTCGTGTGTGCGGTGCGTGCGGTGTGTGCGGTGTGTGTCGTTTCTTTGGGTTGCGCTGGGTGGGTGCAGCCCGACCAGTTGGGCTATTCGACGTCGCTGCAGACGTCCCCGTGCGGACGCTACCTCCTCACCAGGTCCGACCCATTAATTTGCCTTTGTCCACCGCCCTTCCGCCACTCATGATTGACAGCGGGCCACTAACAGTGTGTGTCGTGTGTGCGTGCGTGTGCGTGTGTCGTGTGTCGTGTGTCGTGTCGTTGGATGTGAAGGCGTCATATGACCCGAGACGGGAGCGAGATCTGCTGCGTGTTCGACATGGACCAAGAGGCCACCCTCATCGAAAAGCTGCGGAGGGAGGGCACGTCGGCCCTCACGCCCGAGGAGGAGGCCGTCCTCTACACACCGCGCGGCCTGGCCCGCGTCTTCCCCAATCGCCTGGTGCACCTCATCCCGGTACCTCTCTCTCTCTCCCCGCCCACACGTGTGCTTCGAAGCCCTCGCGATGGCGGCCTGATCACCGCCGCCGCCGCCGCCACCACCATCACCACGCGGCCGACACAACAACAACAGGACTCGAGCTCGGGCATGGGGTACATCAAGGAGCCCTGCTTCTCTTCGCACGACCCCTACTTCATCTGCTCCCCCTACTACAAAGGGTACCACCGCCCGCCCGCCCGCTGTACCATTGATGGCGCCGAGATGAGCTCATGCCAATTTGTGTGTCGCAGGCTGCGGCTGTTCCGATTGGAGGAGCTTAGGGGCAACACGCAGAGGAACCGGACCCTGCCGGTGCTGCGCCACCCGTCATCCCTGCGTCCACGACGCGGCTGGGCGCTCCTCAACACCCACCATGCCCCGTGCGCGACCACCTCGAGCCACACACCACCACTACTACCGCACCACTACGTGCCTCGCTGATCTCTTTCGCGGTGTTGTGTGTGTGCAGAGTGCTGAGCTGCCGCTATCATCCCCATTACCCGTGCGCGAGCCTTGACGTCCATCACGCCATAACACAACATTCCTCCCCGCTCACTTGTTTCCTTTCCATTCCCTCCCACCCCATCAGGATGATGGCCTCGGGCGGGCTCGACGGGAAGGTGGTCTTCTACCTGGGCGGACAGGACCTCCACCCGAGCGTGCCCATGCGGACCTGACCCATCCCCCCTTCTCCCCTCCCTCCCCCCCCAAACCACCGCCTTGTACACAGACCTCCACACAACTTGCGCCAAGCCGGCGTCGTTGTCATCAAAAACGTTTTGGTGTTCGCGTTCGAAGGGGAAAGGGCCGGGCGCCAGGCCTGGGCTGGGCTGGGCCTAGGTCGGGCCGGGCTGGGCGAGGAGGGCCTGCCAGGAGTCGGACAGGGAGAGGTACCACTTGAGGAGGCCCGTCATGAGGGTCCGCGCTGGCTGGAGCCCCGGCTGCGGGGGGTACCCCGCATAGCCCGGATTGGTCGGCGGGAACGACTGCTGGACCCACGCCTTTTCCAGACACAACACAAACGTGAGTTGCGTGCGGCGTGTGTCGTGCGTTGCGCGCGTGTCGTGCGTTGTGTGGTGTGTCGGTCATGTAGTGCGTTACCTTGAGATCGCCGATGGGCGTGCGGCCGTCCTTGATGAGGGAGTCGAGGTTGTGGACGCCTTTGATGGGTTCGGCCTTGAGCAGGAGGGCCTTCACCTTCTGCTGCGCGAAGTGGATCTCGTTCAGCTTCGCATGCAGGAGGCGCAGCCGATCGCCCAGCATCTGCAGCTGCTGCGGGTGGATCGACCTGCAGTAGTCCGGCACTGCGCGACCGATCGTCAGCATCACGTACATGCGTGTGCGTGTGCGGTGGTGCGTGTGCGTGTGCGGTGGAATGCTTGATGGGGGGGGCGTACTGATGGTCTGGATCTCGATGGGTCGCTGGAAGATGTCGCGCTCGAGGGCGAGGGCTTCGCTGAGGACATTCACAACTTCGCCCAGCGGCGACGCGGAAGCCAGCGGCGGTGGTGCGCTTTGGCTCGACGGCGAAGTGGGCGTCGTCGGCGTAGCGGCGCCCGGTATCGGCGGCTGTTGTCTGTTGTACGATTACTTAAGACGTGCGGTTACACCACACACACACACACACACACACGCACACACCGCACACGAGAAGAGTAGGGTACCTTCCAGCGGTGGTGGGCACGGAGAGAGACGACAGGGCGGCGATGAGGGCGTGTTGGCCGTCGTTCTTGCGGGGCGTCTCGCTGTCGGTCCCGCCGTCTGCAGCTGCGCCGGGGGCCGGGCCGCCACCCGTGGAGAGCTGCGCGATGTCGTGCGAGGAGGAGGACCGCGACGGTAGGTCGTGCCCACTCGCATCCACTGCGCGACCGATCGATCGGACATAAAAAAACGAGTGAGCGGCCGAAAAGGCGAAAACGAACGCGAACGCGAAAGTGAAAGCGAAAGAGATGGGAGGGGAGGATGTACGGCGGAGGGAAGCGCGACTCCGTCGGAGGTCGTTGATGACGGAGTCCAGGTGGCGAACCCAGTCGTCGCGCTGCTGCGGGCTTGCGGCAAGGAACGACTCCACAACGCCGTACTTGGTTCGCAGCACGAAACCTTTATTTCGTTATTGTTTGTTTGTTTCGTTAACGGGTTTGATTTGTTTCGTTTGGGTTTGAGTTTGAGTTTGAGTTTGGTATTCGTTTGGTGATGGCGCAGGGGGAGTCGCAGGGAGTCGCAGACGCGTACCCGTGGCGCTGCCTTCGAGCTTGCCGCTGTTCATGTTGTTGAGCGAGATCTGCTCCTTGAACGTGTAGTAGTACTTCTCCTCGAACATGTACTGTCCCTCCACAGTGAGCTCTTCACAGCACGACACGACACGCGCGCACAGCACGACACGACAGGAGGGCACGACACGCGCGCGCAGCACACGACAACCGGTAAGGAGGGCAGTGGCGCACCCGTCTTCGTTCGGTGATGACGAGGATGTCGTTGAAGAGGAAGAGGTAGCACATGGGGGAGGCCGCCTGCGCGCCCCGGACGACCCGCGTCACCTCCCCCTCGTGGACCAGCCTCCGCGAGGGCTGCACCAACTCCTGCACTCCCCCAACGTCCACCCGCCTTAGTCATCGTGTGCGCTGGTGCGTGTGTCGTGTCGTGTGCGTCGTGTGTGTCGTGTAAACTCGTGTAGTGTCGTGCCTCGGAGAAGCCGGTGATGCTCTGTTGGATCTCGAGCAGCTTTTGCATGTTTTCGGTCCACCGCCTGTGTTCGTTGATCTTGATCGCCACCTCCCTGCGCGCGCACACACCGCCACAAGAACCCACGCACACGTCTGATCAGACGTACCCCCTCAAGGCAACCAAGGAAGGGGAAGGGAGGGGAGAGAGAGAGGCGAACCGCAGCAGCGCCAGAGCGTCGGCCAGCAGCGGCTGGTCGGGGTGCCCCTCGGGGGTGTACTTGAGCAGCTCCTGCATCGACGCAATGCGTGGCACGCAAAGAATGAGCGGTGTCGATGCAAGCAAGAGCGCGCAGTCGCCCAGACACCACACACACGCACACAACACACACCACATGGCCCGGACCAGGCAACGCACCTCAACGAGAAGTACGTAGCGGGGTATGCGCTGCACGGGCATGATCTGGTAGTCCTGGAACGACAGCTTGATGCCCTCGGGATGGTCCCTGCATTTCTGTCGACGCACACACGACACACGACACACGACACGACACACGACACGACACACACCACACACGACACACACAACACACCACGCACAGGAGGGTGTTGAGTTACGACACACGAGATTGCGCGTCAGGGCCGGAAGTGCTCCGGGGGGGGGTATGGGTGCGGCAAAAGAACGGACCTCGACCATCTGCGCAAAGTTGGGCTGCTGCTGCAGGCGCTGAAAGGTGTCGACGGCCTGGGTGTAGTTGTTGATGTACGTCGTGTACATCCGCAGGAAGGGCGACTACCGACACGCCGCACACGCACACGCACACCGCACACGATCAACGGCACACGCGCAAGTGAGTCTGGTGTGTGTGCCGTGTGTGCCGTGTGTGTCGTGTCGTGTACCAGGGCGAGGAAGACATCGCCGAGACAGGTCTCGAAGGACCAGTCCTTGGCGCGCTCCTCGAGCTGCTTGAGGATGGTCTCGTTGACCCCCAAAATGAGCTCCACGTTGGAGAACAGCTTGGCCTTGTCGTCGTTCGCCAGGAGCCCCGCCTGCTGCAGCGGCACCATAAAGCCCTGATTGATTGGTCGATTGATTTATTAATGGCTGCATGCGCACGAGTGGCCGACACACGACACGACACGACCAACGACCAACGACCAACGACCAACGACCAACGACCAACGACCAACGACCAACGACCAACGACCAACGACCAACGACCAACGACCAACGACCAACGACCAACGACCAACGACCAACGACCAACGACCAACGACCAACGACCAACGACCAACGACCAACGACCAACGACACGTGCGGAGGGTTGAGTCGCACCTGAACCACGATCCGGAGGTTGGCCACGTAGCTCCGCTCGGTCTTGACGATCTCCATCGCGCACCGCCTCCTTTGTCGCCTGAGTTTTACTGCGCGGTGTGTTGTGTGTGGTGCGTGTGGTGTGTGTGGTGCGTGTGGTGCGTGTGGTGCGTGTGGTGCGTGTGGTGTGTGTGTGGTCAATGAAACTGTCGCACCTCGCACGCCCAAGCAAGCAGCGAAGCGAGAGGGGGGGGGGTACGGTCGTCGCGGTGGCGCCGTCGCACCAGCCACCGACGCACGAACGACTGCGCGGTGATGATGCATTGTTCGGTCTGCAGGAAGGTGAGTCGTCAGAAGACCGACCCACTCCAGGGTTGGGCAGAGCAACGATTGAATCGCACGACGACGGCGAGGGTGGTACGTACCTCGAGCACTTGGGTGCGCTCGCTGATGTCGCTCTCGAGCGGGTGCATGTCGAGGGCCTCCGGGTGGAAGAGCGACCACGACACGAGCTTCACCCGATCGCGCTCCGCATCGATGAGCTTCTGTACTATGTCGGACGCCACTCCGCTCTCTTCGGCGGAAACCTGCATACGACACGACACGACAGCATGCGTCAGCATTCCACACCCCTGCGCATGCGAAATGGACGCACACGCACGCGCGCGCACACACACCACGTATGCCGCGTACCCTCAGCTTCTGGAGATAGTCTTCACTCATCTGCTCGAACTCCTGTTGATGACACCAAAGTGAGACCTCACGCTGTCCGCGTGCGGTGTTTGTGGTGTGTGTGCGTGTGCGTGTGCGATGCGTGTGGGTGTCGAGACCTTGGTCTTGGCTTCCAGGAGCGGCAGGGCGTGCCGGACGTAGTTGTCGCGCACCCTCTGGAGCTGGGCCACCTCCTCAAAGTACTTCTTGGCCTTGGGCCTGTGCGTGGGCGGCGGCGACGGGTCCGACTGCGACCGGCCCGTGCTCGTCACGATGTGCCCGTTGACCTCCTCCCACGCCAACAGCTGCGACACCCGGTACGACTTGGACCCGTCCCGCCTGCCGCCGCCGCCACCGCCGCCATCGCTGCCGCCGAACTTGAGTCGGTTCAGCCGCGCCTCGATCTCGTCCAGCGATCCGCTCGCGCCACTGGCGGTGGTGGTGGTCGGCGCGGCGGTCGGGGAGGAGGAATGATCGGAATGGTGATGGCCGGTGGTCTTGGCCTCGAGCTCCCGGCGCACGTCGTCGCCGAATGGCAGGTTGCTCACGCGGCCGCCGCTGGGCAGAAGCGTGGCCGAGCCGCCGCTGCCGCTGTGGCCACGCGGCGATGGCTGGCGCGGCGAGGGCGTGGTGCTGCTGGTGCTGCTGGTGCTGCTGCCGGCGGGCGCCGAGTGTGGCGAGGGGAGCGGCCCAGAGATCTCGACCGAGGACGATGACGACGAGACCGAGTGGGACGAGCGACCCGGCAGGCGCTTCAGCCAACTGCTTCGGCTCTTCTTCTCCTTGTGAGTCGTCTGCTGGCCCTCCTCTTCCTCCTGCATTTTTATTTCAATTAATTGAAATAGATATTAAAAGAAAATAATGGTAAAGGGTAAATGGGTGTTCAGCGTAACTAGTAAAGATAATTATTGCAGTCAATTATTTATATTTACCAATAATGATAAAACCATAACACCAAAAAATAAATATATAATTTAAAAAGAGGCCGTACGTCTTCAATCTCTTCGACGTAGTTGCTGGGGAAGACGCCAGTTCGGCCATCTTGCGTGACGCCGGCCCACCAACGCGGATTCTTTTGAATGACTTGAATAACTTCACCCGCATTGAAGGACAGGTCGCCCTCCCTCTCTCCTGCGAATGCGTAGAGGCCACGGCACAGGCACATTGGCAAGTCCGCCTCGCTTCCCTCCTTTACCTTCTTTTTCTTCTTCGGCTCCATGATGGCTGTACACCTGCCTCGCAGAGCTCGAGATGAAGATGGAGAGAACGAAGATGGAGAGCAGAAGTTTAGTACTTTGAAAAAGGCGACGAAATTTCCCCATTCAAAAAGAAAGACCAAGGCGGACATTATGACGAAGGTGGTGCTAACGAACACACACGCTTTCTCTCTCTTTGTTGTTGTGATGTTGTTGTTGTTGATGATCATCATTCCTCGCTGTACAAGCCCGACAAAGGTACACCCGCTCCACTCACAGCCACTGCAAAGGGTCGTGATGTGTCGATCGTTGTACCTCGTCTCTAGGCCCGCCCGTTGTTGAGACCCTCCGCATCGCCGCCGTCGGTCACGGTCGAGATGACGCTACACGAGACGTCCTTCACCGGACCGCCGCCGCCGCCTCGGCCGCTGCCCGGGGCTGCAGCGGTTGGCGGCGCGTGTAGTGGTGGTGGCGGCGATGTGATGCCGCCGCCGCCTCCCCTGGGCATCTCGACGGGTGCGCGGTAGTACTGAGGAGGCGCGGGCGCAGGTGATCCGTAGGCCATCTCCATCTTGCGTCGCTTGCCCATCGCGCCGTTGGTTTCGTCGGCTGTTGAGGTGGCGGTCGTGGTGGCGGCGGCGGCGGCGGTCTGGTGGGCGGCGATGGTGGTCCCGGGCGTGTAGCCGTAGTACGGCGGGACGTGAGGCGGCGGCGGCGACATGCCCGCTGCAGCGCCCATGGGCAGGCCGGGGAGCACCATCGGTCCCATCCCTCCGCCCATGCCCTGCATTGCGTGCATTCCTCCGATCGGGTGCATTCCACCGATGCCGTGCATCCCGCTGATCCCGGGCATGGCCATTGGTGGCAGGCCGTGGGCTCCGAGGCCGTGGCTCGCCGGGCCGTCGCCGTAGCTCGCATACTCGGACACCTGCTGTGGTGGCGTCTTGGGCAGGATGCGCACGGGAGCGTGTGTTGATTGACCCGAGGATGGCTGCTCGGCGGCGTAGGACGTCTGCTGGTAGTGAGAGCGCAGGTACATCGCCGGACTGGCGGGGGACTTGTACTGCCGAGCAAAGCAACACGTCAGCAACGGCACCTCGTGTGTGCGTGTGCGTGTTGAGTGCCGGCGTAAGGTGTGTACCTCCTGGGCGAGCATGGAAGTAGGGGTGGAATGGTGAGACCACTCGCCGGTGTTGGCCATGACGGGACTCTCGGCGCCGAACGGCATGCCGGGGCCGAGCGAGAAGGGTCGCAGCGGAGGCAGCTCCTTGCCGCCAAGGGCCACCCACGGGTGCATGTTGATCTCGTTGACCGTGATTCGCTTCTCGGTGTCCACCGTGAGCATCTTGCGAATAAGGTCGGCCAGAACTGCAGATTCGCGCACGACGATCAGCGGCCAGTGTAAGAAAAGAGGCAAGATGACATTGTGAATAGAATGGCGATGATGAACGCGGACACGCACCAGGACTGATCGTCTCCGGTAGTGTGTACTGGCCATCGATAATGTGTGAGACGTTGCCGAAGGGGAACCGGCCCGCGAGCATCGTGAATAGCACCACGCCCATACTCCAGACGTCCACTTCCGGACCCACATACTTCTTCGCCAGGATCTGCGGGCGCAAGAGAAAAGGCGACACTCGTTGAGTCACTTGCCACGGCATCATGCATTGTCTCTGTGAGAGAGTAGAGCTGGTTATACCATCTCGGGCGCGGCGTAGGCAGGCGTTCCGCAAAATGTGCTTCGGAGAGCACCCACCTGCGAGTAGTTACTCAGCCCAAAGTCGATCAGCTTGATGTTCTTGACACCGTCCAGCAGGATGTTCTTGTGTTTGATGTCCCTGCGATGAATAATTAGATCGCTGAGCTTTGGCGCCGATTCGGGTAACAAAATGAAGAAGACGGGCAGAGGTGGTGAGCGGGAAATGAGTCGATCGGGCGGTGGCGACCATACCTGTGAATGATGTTGTGCGAGTGGCAGTATTGGACGGCAGAGAGGAGTTGAAGGAAGAGTCTTCTCGCTTCGTTCTCGTTCAGCTTGCCTTGTTTGGTGATGTAGGTGAGAAGCTCGCCGCCTTCGCTGTACTCCATCACGATGTTGATTCGATCCTCCGACTCGATGACGTCGTAGAGCTTGGCGATGTTCGGATGGATCAACTTCCTCTGGATCGCTATTTCCCTTCGACTGCGCTCTTGCTCGGCGCTGTCCATCAGGTCCTTCTGCAGGATCTTGATGGCCACCTGACGGATCATAACACGACAGGCACCTCTCCGTGTCAGGACTTCATCATCATCATCATCATCATCATCATCATCATCATCATCATCATCATCATCATCATCATCTCGTCGACTGATCAGCTCAAAGAGAGAGAGAGATGTACCTGGTGTCGAGTGGTCCGGTGGTAAGCCAATTTGACTTTACCGTAGCTGCCCTGGCCCACGTTCCCCTCCACGATGTAGTCCCCCACGAGGTTGTTGTCCTGCAGAGCGTGACCGGACGACTCCTCGCCCTCGGTCATGCTCGTGTCCGTCTCGTCCACGCGTCGAATACGCCCCGAATACAAAACTGCACGGATGACGCATAGAGAGAGAGATGAGTCGTTCGTCCACTCTGTTGCAGCCCATCAATGCTGGGGGTTGACGGTACCGGTGTCGTCCTTGGTAAATTTGCTGATGGAGAAGTCGACGGGGAAGACGGACCCGTCCTTGTGTCGCACCTGAAGCCGCCGCCGGCCGCTGAGGCTCCACGAACTCTCCATGTTGATGGCTGGCTCCTCGCCCTGCGACATCTCCTTCCCCGAATTGTCCTCCTCGGCTTCGCCGTCGTTCTCCCTCTCCTTTCCCTTGCGCTCCCGCAGCGCGTGGGCCGACATCTCGTTTTGCAGCTCGTTGGCTTGCGTCTCGATGCTGTGTTCACTCTCCAGTCGGGTCTCGCCTCCGTTTCCAGCCGCGCCGTCCTTGGCTCCATCTTCGCTGCTCTCGCCTCCGCCTCCCTTTCCCCCCGGCACGCTTCGTTTTCGCTTGCGCGATCCGCGATTCGAAGATGTGGAAGATCCCTCCTCGTCGCCCCCGGCCGCTGTTGAAGATGTGTTGGTAGATGAGGAAGATGAGGAGGACGGGGAAGAGGAGGAGGAGGCAGCGTCACGGTCGACGTCGATATTAATCTTGCCGCCACTGCCCTTGGTGAGGCTGGGGACGAGCACGCGAATGTGCTTGCCGATGAGCTCGGTGTCGG
Organism: Acanthamoeba castellanii str. Neff; assembly: GCF_000313135.1. Taxonomy (NCBI): domain Eukaryota; phylum Discosea; order Longamoebia; family Acanthamoebidae; genus Acanthamoeba; species Acanthamoeba castellanii. The sequence goes on from NW_004457424.1 coordinate 23,844, forward strand.
TGTAGCCAAAGAGGGGTGCGACGAAGTTTCTGTTGCAGGAGACGATCTTGCCGTGCTTGTCGAGGGTGAAGACGGCCTCCATCTCGGTGTCCACCTTTTCGACGCGGCCCTTGAAGAGCTCGACGACGCCCACCTTGAGCTTGGTGACCTGGAGCGAGACGGGGAAGACGGTGCCGTTCTTGTGTCGCGCGGGCACGTTGCGGGTGTGATTAATGACCTTCATCGTGCCCGTGCGGCGGTAGTTCGCGATGTAGAGGTCGTGATGTTCGCGATGGGGCGAGGGCATGAGGATGCAGAGGTTCTTTCCGACCAATTCGCTCACCGAGTAGCCCCAGATGGCCTCGCATTGCTTGTTGCAGGAGATGATGGTCCCCTCGTTGTTCGCCGTGACGGTGCCCGCTGTGTCTTCCACGCGATCGATCATGCCGATAAACATCTTCGTGCTGCCCATCTGGACCTCGGACACCGCCAATCGAATGGGGAAGATGGAGCCATCCTTGTGCTGACCCTCAACGAGCCGGCTCATTCCAATAATCCGCTTTCGTCCGGTGTTGTGATAGTTCTGGAGGTAGGCATCGTGCTGCTCGCGGTAGGGGGTAGGGAGCAGCTTGTTCACCTTCTGGCCCATCAGCTCCTCCAGCTCGTAGCCGAACATCTGGCACGCCCCCTTGTCCACTGATTGAATCGCGCCCAGACTGTCGATGGTGATGATGGCGCTATTGACCGACTGTTAAAAGAGGAGATTATCAGCACGCGCATTTGTCCGAGATCCCAAGGCTAATCGGGTCAATTAACCGCCCCCGCCCCCTCATATCGGCCGCTCGATTAAGTAGGCGCCCGTACCATGTGTCGGTCGCTTGCCGCGCGAAACATGATGGCGGCGGCACGCTCCTGCGCTGGACCTACTTTTGTATCGATCCTCCTCTACCCAAACAAAGACCAGACCACACCACCTTCGGTCCTTCGCACGCGCGCTCAAGAGAAGGAGGTCGCCAAACAAAGAACCGCCTGGCCCAACCTGTCTCTGCCAGCGTCCCAATTATTTGGTCGACGAATTCAGGGCGGGGTCAGGGGTGGTCTGTTTTCCTTCCTTGGCGTGTGACCCATGGCAGCGGTGTACCAAAACAGGCAAGTTGAGTGAAAGGATCCTAAAAGAGAGACGGGCGCAAGCAGTACCTGATTCACAACCCACACACTTCCCTACCTGACCATCTTGATGAAGTACTTGTTCGCTGTCTTGGTTGCGCTGGCGATCGCGCTCCAGCTGGTCAACTCCCTCAACTGGTCCAAGTTGAGCTCCGCGGCTCAGGTACTGACGCCAACCCCCCCCCCCGGCACGCCATCTGCATCAACTTCGCTTACAGCGCCCCATGGGGTGAATGCAGGGTGCGTGTAACGACACTCAGGACTTGAGCGCCTTTGTCAAGTTCAACTCGACCTTTCACAGCACCCTGCAGGCGTGTGCTAGTGGCTGCCTGGGCGCCTCTGCGTGCAGCGCCACGTGCATCCAGCAGAAGGTGGGCCTTACCCCCGGCTGTGCCACCTGTTTCGGCGATGACGTCGGCTGCACGGCAAGCAACTGCGTCCTCAGCTGCCTCAGCCCCAGCTCCCCTGCCTGCGTGGACTGCTCCAACAAGTACTGCCTGCCCGCTCTGCTGACCTGCGCCGGCGTGCCCCAGAGCGCTCTCCCCAACTGATGTGCCATCGATGATGGCTCGCACTCGATTGAAGCGGCCAGCCCCTCAACATACAGTGGAAGTCAAAGCCTTCGCTCGCCTCTTGCTTCTTTCGTTCATGCACGCTGGGGTGGGCGAGTGGTCGCGGAGGCGTGTCGCTCGCCTCCCCGTCAGCCTCTTTATTGACTCGAGAGAGAAGCCAGCTCCTCCTCGTTCAGTCACTCACCAACTCTCTCAAAAGCCTCTGCTTTCGCTCGTTCTCGCTTGCCCTTCAAAAATGCCGTGTGCGACGTGTCTCTCGTCGTCCAGTCCGCTCTCGTTCGTTCGTTCGCTTGCCCTCTTCAAAATGTCGTCTGATGGTCCACCGGTGCCTCATCTCCATCGCGGCGAGGCCGAGCGGGGGCCTACTGGGCCGAGAACTCGTCGAATGGTATCACCACTCGCCCGCAGTCGCGCACCTCTTTCGTGTCGGCCCAGGCGCGAGCCAGCTGCGTGCACTCGTCGATGAGCTGCTGGTGCTCCTCGATGGGATTGGGCGCAGAGAGAAGGTCGAGCGTGTTGGATGCAGAGGGCACTGGCAAGCTGAACAGGGCCGAAGTATTGCAATGCACTTCGTGGGTCTTCGCGCTACACCGCCGACATGACACAGGTCAGCTCACGGTGACAACGAGAAACAAGCAACGTAAAGCGCCCATGCCTACCTGTACAGCTTCTGTAGCATTATTCGCTCTTGCTCCAGGACTGGCGTGAGTTGTGATGATATGTCGATCAGGTTCCTAGAACAATTCAGCGTGAGCATGATGTTTGCATCTCGAATAGAAAGATCTGCGAGATACCTGGCTGTCTTGCTGACGATTTGCCGGAAGAGGTCTTGCTCTAGCATCGCCTTATCTGTGTAGGACGTCTGTTGGTCCAATTCGAAGCCATTTCGTGCCCTGATTGATAAAATCACGATTATTGCGCGATTGCGATTGAGTGCAAATTTGATATTGAGTTCATACCCTTTGGGATTGATGAAGATGGGGGTAGTGTCCTCGCGTCCATAGCTGTGAGGCGTCAGTTGTCGATGCCTATCCTTGCGCGAGAAAGCTGCAAATTACAGAAGATGAGATTGAACCGAATGGAAATTTGAGCAACTTGGCAGCAATAACAACGTACTGACGTCGTCCTTGTCCTCCGTGCTGAAGCAGCTTCCCATGTTGCTCCTCTACACAATGATGGCGTCGCTTTACGCCAGCTGTCGTGTGCGTCGATTGAACGAATGCAGATGTGCAGCGCCCACCAGCCCAAGGCCATACCTTCATACCAATTTTCTTCCGTCGTTCTTGGTCGACAAATAAGAAAAATAAACTTTATTTTCATTTTCCATTTAAAACAAAAAAACGTTGGTAATTACAATAATTGATTGAGCACAATGGAACTCGACAACAAATCGCAGAAGAGACCCCGGGAATCGGAAGCCGGAGAGGGGATTGAGCAACCAGCGCCATCTTCGGTTGAATCGCAATCGAGTAGCGGAAATAGAATCGATCCCAATCTCAAAAATGAGCCCCTGAACGAGACCGACCTGCAGGCCTTTGGCCACGTTGTCCACGTTGCCGCGGCGGACAGCGACGACTTCAACGCCGTGACCGTCCTGCGGGTGGTGCTCTTCCACTCGGCCACCAAGGCCACCGAGGAGCGCGTCATCTCCAAGCGCGCCTTCACCCCGCTCCACATGTCCAAGAGCGCGTGGAAGAAGTTCAACAACAAGCCCACCACCAAGGAGCTCAAGAAGCGCAAGCTCGAGCACCCGACGGGCGCGCTGCCGCTCATCACCCCCGCTGCTGCTGCTGCCGCGGCCGCCCAGCTCGACCTCGACTCCGCCCCGCGGCGGCTGCGTAGAGCCGAAAAGGGTACCGCACACGCCCAACCGCACACGCACCACCGCACACGCGCGACACGACACACACGACCAGAACTGACAACAGAAAACGTCTCTGCGTGCAGTCTTGTCCGAGCGCACGCAGAGATTCTTGCTGGTACTGGAGCGACCGCACGACAATCACAACCAGCAGGCCGTGCTGCGGTACCTGACGCCTCCACGCCCTATGTTTGTGTCGTGCGTGTGCGTGTGCGTGTGCGTGTGCGTGTGCGTGTGCGTGTGCGTGTGCGTGTGCGGTGTGTGCGTGTGCGGTGGGGGGGGGAACGCTGACTGTTCGTCCGTTCCTTTTGCGCCGAGAACAGGACGGCAGAGTGTCTGGGCATCCAGCACGTGTGGATCGTGAAGAACGTGGAGCAGAAGCAGAAGAAGTTCGTCGCCAATCGCAAGATCACGCGGGTGCGGCTTTTCTTTTTCTTCCTTTTCTTCTTTTTCTTCTTTTTCTTTCGTCGTCGAAGCTGCAGGACCCACACATGAAATACACAGGGCAGCGATGACTGGCTGAGCGTGCGCGAGTTTCAAACCACCACCGAGTGCCTCATGGCCCTGCGAGAAGACAACCGGTGAGCCTTCGCTTTCGCACGACCGCACAGGCGCATGCACGCACGCACACCAACGACGCAATTCCTGACTTCGTCCGGTGTTGTGTGTGTGTGTGTGTGTGGTGTGTGTGTGTGTGTGTGTGCACAGACAGGTGTGGGTGACCGATCTGAGCAAGACGGCCATCTGCCTCGACGAGAAGGTCCAGGTCGACATCCCCGCGAAGGTCGCTCTCGGTAACTAACCACTCACGCCCCTCGCATGCAGCCGTCTCTCTCTCTTGCGTGTCCGACCTTACCCCACCCAACTCACTCGCCCTTCTCTCGTGGCAGTGATCGGACGCGAGGCCGACGGCTGCAGCCAAGAGATGCTCGCGGCTGCCGACAAGAGGTCCGTGTGTACTGTGCGTGTCGTGCGTGTCGTGTGCGCCATGTGCTGTGTGTGAACTCATCTCGGGAATTTTATCACCGTTCACAGGGTGTTCCTGCCGATGTACGGCTTCTCCGATTCATTCAACCTCAGCGTGGCGACGGCCCTCCTCCTGCAGAGGTGCGTACCGTATGCACGCGCGCGTTGCATTCATCGCCGCACACACCGCACGCACCGCACACACACACACACACACACAGTGTATGGCTGTTCAACTAAAAACGAGTAACACGGGACGTGGCAGGCTCTTCCTGGTGTGTCCCCAAGCGCGCGGCGACCTGCCCGAGGAGGAGAAGCACCATCTCCGGCTCAAGTGGTACACCCAGCTCGGTACGCTGCCCCCCCCCCAAACACCACATGAGTGGTCTCACATCAACGACGACGATAACCAACGCTGAAGGTTTACCTGGTTCACGCATTGTATGTGTGTGTGTGTTGTGTTGTGTGTGTTGTGTGTGTTGTGTGTGTTGTGTGTGTTGTGTGTGTTGTGTGTGTTGTGTGTGTTGTGTGTGTTGTGTGTGTTGTGTGTGTTGTGTGTGTGTGTGTATGTGTGTGTGTGTGTGTGTGTGGTGTGTGCAGCCAAGGACGACGAGCAACGAAGAAGCGTGTACGCGCAGTGGGTCAACAACCCTCCCGCGCCGCTGGACGATATCAGACCCGACGAACGGGTAACGAATTGGTCCCTTTTGCAACATGTTTGCATGGACGGACAACTCATATAAGCGTCTGCGCCCCGCTTCACTGCATCAGGTGCCGATCGTGATGAAGAAGGTCATGAAGCGGATCACGCAGAAGGAGGAAGAGGTCCAGAAGGAGTTCCACGAGCGAATGGCCGCCTCCACCTCCTCCTCTACTTCCACTTCCACTTCAACCTCCACCTCCACCTCTACAGAACAACAGTAAACTCTTTCGTATTTATCAAAAGCAAAATTGTTTGTAGTTTGATGGGTGGTGATGATGGCGATGGTGGTGGTGATGATGATGATGATGATGATCAGGCGGTCTTGGTGAACTTGTTGAAGACCTTGGCGAGGGTGTCGCGCGACTCCCACCACGGGAGGATGATGATGATGGTGCCGGCCACGACGCCCCACGTCAGCGACAGGGTCACCCAGCCGTAGAAGAAGGTCTTGGAGAAGACATAGCCGGAGAGGACCAGCGGCGCCGGCCAGGCGATGACCAGCACCGACGCCAGCACCGACCCGCCGATGATGCTCACCTTCAGCGCCTTCTTCAACATCTCGTCGTTGTCCTCTTCGCTCGCCGCCGCCACCGCCGCCTCGAGCTCCGCTTCGTCGTCCACCGACTCAGTCATCTTCTTGTTCTTGTTCTTGTTCTTCTGGTCGTAGAGCAGGTGGACCTTCTCGCCGTCTTCGTCCTCCTCATCAACCATGACGTCATCGTGGTGGCCGTCGTGGTGGTGGTGCTTGTCTTCGACCAGGGCGATGGAGTCGCGCATGAGACTGAAGTCAAAGTTGTCGGGCCTGACGAGGGAGACGATGAGGCAGATGAGGCCGCCGCTCACGATCGACGTCAGGTTGCCCGCCAGGAAGGGCTCGTTGTGGGCCGTCGTCTCCAGCGTGACCTCGCCGTACATGACCCCCGCCGTGAGCAGCCACGCCGCAATACCCAGCAGCATCCCTGTCGTTTGTGTTGGTTGGCGTGGTTGTAATGTGGTTTGTTGTAGTTGTGAGTGTTGCTCGCGCGCGTGTGTGTTGACGGACCTACGATGGCGCCGACGACTGAAGCGATCTCGCTCATCTTGCCCCACAGCACAAGCATAGAAATGGGAATCACTGCGCGGTGCGCGGAGAAGATGATGAAGAAGACGTAAAAAAAAGAACTGTGAGTCGTGTGCACAAAACGAGCGACAGAGGCCTTGAGTGGGTACCGGCGGAGCCGATGAGGATGCCGGTGAGCATGTAGACGTAGCCCAAGCTGAACCCAAAGTGGACCAGCACGAGGGCCAGGAGACTGCTGAACACGCCGTAGCCCACGATGGACCCCCGGATCACCTGTTGCGGCGCAAGCCACTCTCAGCCCAATCCTTGGGCTTCCAACCAAGAAGAAGCTTGGGCGGTACCAGCAGCGTCGCCGTCGGCGAGGCCTCGGGCCTGATGTAAGAGCGGAAAATGTCGAACGTGATCAACGACGACACGGCCATGCACTCGGCCGCACCTGTTGACGACACCCGCCCACCCGCACGCACACATACGACACACACAACGCGAAAGGTCAACACTGATGGTGGTCGGTACAGGAGGCGAACGATGAGGTGACCGCGGTCGGGCGCACCAGTGGAGACGACGGCCATGAAGAGCATAAGCAGGAAGCCGAGGGCGCCGGCCTTGCCCAGCAGGAGCTCCACCACGAGCGGACCCACGATTCCCTGCCGCACCTTGTACTCGGGGAGCTCGAGGCCGAGCGCGACGCCGGCTAGACCGAGCGAGGTGGCCAGGGTGAAGGGGATGGCGAACCACACCAGGCCCCCCAGCAGGAAGGCCTTGACCGCAGCAGACGGCTTGGAGGCGATGGCGCTCTGCCAGTAGCTCTGATCCACGAACACCGTACCGAAGTTGACCACAATGTTGATGATTCCAAAGAATCCTTTCGGTGTGTGTCGTGTCGTGTCGTGTCGTGTCGTGTCGTGTCGTGTCGTGTCGTGTCGTGTGTCAGAACACAGACTAATACGCGGAGGGGGAGGTCATAGCGTACCTCCTTCGAGGGAGGCCATGGTGAGGTAGGAGCCGCCGGCGTTGCCGATGACCGGCGTGTGGGCGGTGACGGCGGCCAGCCGGTCGTAGATGCCCGAAGGCCCGCCCAGCACGTTGTCGGTGAGGTACAGCGTGAACGTGATGACCAGCAGCAGCACGAACACGAACGCCGTGTTCATGTACGCCGCCAGGAAGGCCGCTCTGTTGATCCAGGTCATGAATACAATGATGAAGATCGACGATGGTGGTGTTGATGGAGGTGACGGAGGTTGTAGTGCAGTACCTCAGGCCTCCCATCATGGTGTAGATGATCACGCCGACAGGAATGAGCGCGGCGGCGGCCCACACATGCATGCCGGTGAACTGGTGCACGGCCGCGGCGCCTCCGAGCAACAACATCTGCGTCACCAGGAGGTTGGTCAGGAAGGCAAAACCCAGGAACACCTTGTGCGCCAGATTGGTCCCGAATCTGTAGTTGGGCGCGAGGGTGGGTGGATGTAAGTCAGTCGACTGTCTGCCCACCACACGGCTGATACCATCACCCATCACGTCGCACCTGGCCTTGATGATCTCGGGGAACGTGTGGGCGTTGGGCGCCTTTCGCTTCACGCTGATGGCCACAATGCCGAACAGTAGCACCTAAGGTTACGCCACGAAGAGGGAAGAGAAGAGAAGAGGTTGGTGTGACATTCGGAGGTATTGGGCAGACTTGCTTTGAGTGACGTGGCGGAGAGCAGTACCTGCACTGTGGCGCCGGCGGCGTACCTGCAAGGGGGTGAGACCCACAGCCGAGGACGACGCATGATGAACGCGTCAGCGGTGAACTAGAAGGAGAGGAAAAGAAGGAATGGAGTTGCGCACCAGAACGAGCCGCTGATGCCGTAGAGGTAGGCAACCGACGTGGACTGCAGGATTGTAGCTGCCCACGTCCACTGCGACACCAACACGGACGCTGCGCGCCAACAACACGCAACAATCCAATGTTATTATTGTCTCGCTACTCGCTGCATGCGACCTCGTGTAGCCGCAGAGTCTGTTGGTGAGTACATACCCATGAGGCCGGTTTTAACGTTGCGGTCTGCTGTGCTGAACCCCTCGGCGGTGGCCTGTGTCTTGCCGTCCACGCTCGACACGAGGTGGACCAGCCCGGCCGTTATCACGGCCAGCAGGCCGCCAAAGCCGAGCACCACCAGATAGCCCACGTAGACCGGCAGGAAGAACACGTCGTCCACTGCCATCTTTTGCTATATTATCCTTTCACTGTTGCGCCTTGTGAGCGCCGGCCTGTCCCCCCTTCCACAACGCTCTGCCTTCCTCTTCTTCCACTTCTACACCAAACCAAGAAGAAGCGCCAGCCACCCACGGAGTTCGAGGCTGGAAGCTTGCAAGCTCTAAGAAGGCGGTCCACCATGCCGCTTGACCAAACTTGGCTCTCCATCTTGTTCATCTCCTGCTTTTGGCGCCAACGCACAAAGTTCCTTGTTCTGGAAGTTCGACTGTCGACAAAAAAAGCTGACGTCAGCCGGGACCATAAAGATGAATATATAAATGTATATTTCGACCGTGAACATGGTAGCAAGGTGGGGCCTGACAGCTGTTGGACGTATCATGTATTGTGAGAGTGAAGAGGGAGAGGAGGATAGAAGAAAAGAAGGGAGGGCTCTTAGTTGATGGTTCCGATGTTCTCGACAGAGTTGAGGAACGGGAGCGGGCCGTTGAGGATGTTGTAGAGGCCTCGACTTCGCTGCCACCTCTTGCACAGGTGCTCCTCGGGCACGGTGACCTCTGGCAAGGGAATGGGCTCCTGCATTTAAGAGAGTTGATGATGAACGATGAGCTAGAGTTGCCAGACAAGCCAGTTGATGATGATGAGAGAGGGTTCGTACAAAGTCAGGCAGGCTCTTTCCGATGCCCACGACCACCATGGTCGCAAAGCAGAAGGGGAAGGTGAAGGCCGGTATGCTGATCATGGCAAGGTGTCGTCAGCGTCAGATGTAAAGGCAGTAGGTGAAGAGAGCAGTACCCCCAAGGGGCCAAGGCCACTTTGAAAAAGCCAAAGAGGAGCGAACAGAAGCCGGCGTTGATGACGGTCATGACCAGTGTCTTGACGGTCGGGTAGTAGAACATACCCTGGATTGGCACGTGAAGAAATGGGCGTCAGACCTTGCAAGGCGCTCACACAGAGGAAAAGGCCAAGCACCAACGTACCCCGACGGCGATTGCGCCAAGCACGGGGTTATAGCCCCACAGTCCGGCTTCAATGCCAGCGGCGTCGGCGCCGACGGCGAATCCAACCAGCACGCCGATGCCTGTTGCGAGGCAACACCGCAATCAAATCAGGTTCGAAGAGAGATGGAGCGGAGGAGGGGAGAGGTACTGGAGCCCAGCACGGCCATCATGGCAGCGATGGGCGAGCAGGCCGCCAAGGCGAGGGTCATGATAACGCCGCTGGCGGTGCTGCCGGCGAACATCACTTGACCGACGCCCTTGAACACGGCCTCGAACACTGCTTGGGTGTCCCAGTCGAAACCGGGCGAGGCCTAGAGAAGGATGGGCCATAAGCAGACGGAGAACACGAAAGGGCAAAGGGCACTCTGCCGTACCGCGGTGGGGAGCGATGGAGTGAACATCGCCAACGGGAAATAGCTGAACTGCAGAGAACTGAAACGGACAACACGAGTTTGAGCACGGCGTGGCCTCTTATAAGAGGGTGCCAAGTGGGAGGGATACGCAATGAAAAAGATGGTAGCGGTGAAGTTGAAGGCGAAAGTGAAGGGTGGAATGTTCCAAGTGCCGACCATGATGTTGCCCAGGAACATCCAGATGAGCTGCACCAATGGGTCAGTCTTCTTATCCATACCATGAATGAGTGCGGCCCACGTACCACGGAGATGCAGGCATAAGGAACGATGATGATAAGAGTGGGAATATCCCACTCATCCTTCATGAATGTCACAATCGCAGCACCCACCAAGATGCCGTTGTAGCCCGTCAATCCTGTTAACGCAATGTAAGGCAAGGAAGTGGGACAGGGGGAACAAGAAGCTTGATTCTACCTGCGCGCCTGGCTCCAATGTCCACTCCGATCTGAGCTGCAAACCCAGTCGCCGAGAACAAGCCTGCAGAGCCAGTGTGTCAGGTCGAGAGTGGAGAGGTACACTCATGAAGGACAGACAAACCTATAAGGCAGCCAACTGCCAGCAATGGCTTTTCAATCACCAGACCAATCAACAAGATGAGGCCCGAGATGGGGTTGTTCATGAAGTACACCTGGTAGTGGCCAGTGGTGAGCCAGCTGGAGAGAAAAATGGAGCTCGAGGGTGGGTGAGAGTACCTGGCCACACCCGCGGAGAGTGTAATCCAGAAAGTCGAGCGGCCCAAAGGCTTTTACGAGGTTCGACCACTCGGGCATTGTTCCTGTGTAGTGGATGAGCTCTTGCTCTCCAACGATGAAGATATGCGGGGGGGGGATTTGAGTAGAGATGTACCGAGGTAGTAGTTGCCTCCGCATCCCTTACCCCTTACTCTAGCCGCCACGGCTGCCTTCTTGCTGCCGCTTTCCATCGCAGCGAAGCTCAAGTCATCATCCTCCTCCTCGATGTAGTCCTCTTCTTCCACTTCGACGTGTATCTCCCTAGGCGCTCTTCCGCCGCCGCCGCCGCCGCCGCTGCTGTTGTTGTTCATCCCCCCAGCAGTCTTCGTCGTACCGCGTCTGGTCTGGCCTAGCCCATCTCCGCTACTCGTAACTCGGGTGAGGGTGGGCGACCGCCGCTGCTGGGTTTGTTGCTGTTGCTGTACTGGTTGGCGCTGCTGTTGTTGTTGACGTTGCTGCTGTTGGCGTGGTGGTGGATGATGCTCCACCATGTCATCTTCCTCCTCCTCGCCAACGCCCACGAACTTCGACTCCTCTTCGCCTAGTCCTTCCTCTACCTCCATTCCTCTTCTTGCTGCGTCCTTCTAGAAGTGCTTCACGGGGTAATGCTGTTCCTCTCGCCACCGCGTAGCGACTCCCCTGCTACGACCGTTGGCCTTCTACCCCCCACAACAGCTTCAACGGTCAGAAGGCACGCGAAAACAGTAAAAAAGGAAATCAAAACGAAACCAAAAACGAAACAAAAACGAAACGAAACGAACTCGCTAGCTCGGGCCGAGCGGGTTGGGCGCTCATCATCGGCAAGGGGCAGCAGTAGGAGAAGTGAAGTGGGTACTCATTTTATGGGCGAGGGCTGGGGTTCGCCCTTCACTCGTGCTTGTTTTTGTTGGTTGGCGCGGAGCGAAGTGCGAGCATGATGACCTGGGACAGGAGGGAGGAGAGCGAGGAGTAGAACGCGCCGAGGCTGGCGGCCAAGAGCATCTGGCGAGGCGAGTGATAGCCATATCGGTATGTGTAGACGAGCTGAATGCTGAGGCTGACCGCGACCACGAGCCCCAGCGCGAAGCCGATCCATTCCCAGGCGTGTGGCTTGATTTCCTCGATGCTGGTCAGCTCGCGGCGCAGCGCGTCGAGTTCATCAGGCTGCTCGACCGCTGGTATGACCGAACACCGCAAACCAAGGTCAGATTGTATCGTTGGTTTGGCGCCTTGAGGGCGGCAGTGTACCCGAACCAGCGCTTTCGACTGGTGGCAGTACGCTCGCGCTGCTAATGTGTGAGGACGGCGAAGAAAAGTTGAAGGTCTCCGAACGCTGTCCGCTCATCTTGGCCTTCTTCCAACGCAACGCGGGCTTCGCCTGAGTAGTGAAATCAATGGTCAGCACACACCAACACCTAAGAGTAACAGGGTGCGACTTGCCTGGTGAACTGCGATCTCGTGGATGAGGTGCATGTAGTAATAGTAAAGAGCGCACAGTGCCCACACGGCGTAGAACGCGTGGCCGGAGATTCCATTAGCGTGCGTGGTGTGGCACTCGAAGTCATCGGAGCGCATCTTGAGCTCCTCGACAGCTGTCAAGGCCACAAAGTAGCCACCGACGACCAGCACCATGCTCCCCACGAGTCCTGCACCACGAAGTACAGCACGTAAGCGGCTGCGAGCGTGCGTGTCGTGCGGCGCACGTACCTGCTTTGTTTGGGGAGAAGTACAGCAGAGCAGCCCAGATAGCGCCGAGCACCAACCGAAACTCCCAAAAGAAGAGGAACTCTCTTATGCCCTTGGGCAGCCACGGCCCGCCCTCCTGCAGCTCCACATTATCGGGGTTGAGGTGGCGCGTGTAGGGGGCCAGCTGGCAAGTCTCGATGGCCGTCTAACGTTCGGGCGAAGCACGAGCGTGAGAAGGCGCGTGCGACGGACCACAACGAACATTGCCACTGCCCACGCTGCACAGCACCACCTTTGTGGGGGGGGGTACCGGGTGCAGCTGCGCACTGGCAAAATAAACGAGGTAGAGCCCGCATCCTAGCAGAAAAAAGTGTAGCGGTATTGTGCAGAGCGAGGACGCTGCGGGCGTCGTCCAGTCTCGTTTCCGCGTCCCTCGCCACAACGGACCCATGGTGCTGTGTGGTGGTGGTCTGTTTATTTTTCATTTCTTTCGATTTTTCCAACATCGGTCGACAACTAATCGTACTGACTGTTTCCAAGGGACTGTACTGGGAGGTAGGCAACGGACAAGAACTACAGAGGCAGCCTCCATCCATCCGGCCTTCTCACCAAACGCCAGTCCGTGGAGCATCTTCATCGAATCAAGGCAACATGGTACGTGGTTTCAATCTGCCTTTTGAATTTACGACTGGCCAGCATGCTGATAAAAATCGGCACGCATTGCGCGCAGTCGGAGCGCATCAAGATTTTCTTCATGGATGGGTCGTTCAAGACCTTTCAGTACGGGCGTGAGGATACCCTCGAAGACCTGTGGTACACCGTGGTGCAGAAGCTCGGCCTGACCAACCAGGCGGCCGAGTGCTTTTTCCTCTGGTCCTCGTGCGAAACTCTCGGTACAAACCCTTCCCCTTTTGGTGCATCCATCTTTCTTGGTCGCGTGTTCGTGGCGAGCTTACTGTCGTCTCCCTCCACACCTCTTTGTTTCTTTGTTGGGCATTTGTGGTGCAGAGCTGCTGTGCTACACAGACGAGACGGTGGTCGAATGCGTCCAGCAGTGGCCCGCCACCTATGGCAAGTACCACGAGCGCGAGATCGGCATCATCAAGGAGTCGGCCTACGCCCTGAAGAAGCTGCGACACAAGGACTTGCCTGAGCTCCAGCTCACCTTCAGGACGACCAGCATCCTCCCGCTCAGCCAGGAGCGTAACATTAAGGACCCGATGGCCATTCACCTGTTCTACATTCAGGCCGTGTTCAACGTGATCGAATCCAACTACCCCTGCGAACCCGACGTCGCAGGTAAGCAGCGCTCACAGTGACACGCACTCCACGGCGCACGCGGCGGTGCTTCTGGCCTAACGTTGGCATCTGCGCCACACACACACCCAGCTGGTCTTGCTGGATTGCAGATGCAGCTGACGCTGGGAGACCACAAGCCCGACACGCACACGCCCGAATACCTGAACCGATTCGTCAAGGCCTACGTGCCCCAGCACCTGAAGCGAAAGATGCGGAGCTCGAAGTGGCGCAACCGCATCATCGAGGAGCACAAGCGGCACACGGGCAAGGACAAGCTCATCCTGCAGCTGCTCTACCTGCAGCTGGTGCGACAGTGGCCTTACTACGGTTCGACGTTCTTCAAGGCCGAGTACCTTCCCGTCACGCAGAGCTTCTACAAGCAACCGTTCGAGGGCGAAGTGAGGATCGGTACAACCCTCTCCACTACCTCTATACACTATTAGAGTGTTTGCTCATTCTGACCAAGAGACGTGATTGAAAACAACAGGCATCAACATGTATGGTCTGCACATCATCGATCCGAAGAGGATGATCATGAACACGTATACCTACACAGACCTCAAGGAGTGGGAGTCGGACAAGGATCTGTTCTACTTCCTCACGCCCAAGGGTGAGGTCAAAAAGCACATCTACAAGACGCCACAGGCCAACCTCGTCAACGACCTCCTGGTGCGTTGTCCCTAGGCAACTTTACCATGAGTCGTACTAACGTGGCGGCACCTTCGCTCGACATTGCAGTGGGACGTGATCAGCGACTTGGCGCAGCACGTGAAGAAGATCGACACCATCAGGGAGAAGCAGGGCGGCTCGCGCATCGTCACTCAGAAGGCCATCGAGACCAAGTACCGCAACACAGTTCTCTCCCCCTTCCACGAGGACAGCTCCGCGACCAAGGGCAAGGAGAAGGAAGAGCAGCTGTGAGGCGGCCTCGCGACCACGGAGTCATTTTTCCCCCCGCGCTGCGTGCAGTTCTTCTCTCCTCTTTTCTCTTTTCCTCTGCACCCCCCAACATTGTAAGTAGTACCATCACGATACCTAAATCGGCGTTTAAATAAAGCTCTCTCTGCCCACCATCGTCACCTTGCGATCACCTTGTCGTTGTGGGTCTGGTTGGTTGGCGTAGCCCTCTGTTTTTCATCGTCATTTCTTCAGCGTGGCACGGAGCACAACTCCCCGCCTGCTGCCGGCTCCGGCGAAGGTCAACCAACCACGGCCTATTTTTTTCGCGGACAAAGGAAAGCCGCGAAGGAGAAGCAACGGCGGCAGACCAGAGACAAACGAAACTAGAGGCAGGAGCTGATCGATTGATCCATCTGATCGATCCATCACAAGCCTACTCTCACTTCGGCCTGCCAGCTGGCAGATAGTTTAGAGAATTGATAGAAAGTAGATTGCAGAGATAGGAAGACAGGGCGCCATTCCATCTTAATCTTCTGATGAAGAAGGAATCGAAGCGCAAGTGGGTCACCCGCTTCCGTAATGTGGCAACACGAAAGAAGAAGGAAAGGAAGATTAAACTCAAGGAGAAGAAATCGGCCACTACGCGTATCAAGCCTTGGTTCGAGAAACATCTCATCGAACCCATCGCCTCGTCGAAGCTCGCACAGTGGCTCCCCTTCCTTCGCCGCGAGCCCACGACGGGCGAGCGCGTCATTCGTGTCAACGATCGGGTAGCCAACACGCACCAGCGCTTCAAGAACAACGCCATCTCGACCACCAAGTATGGGCCTATCACCTTCTTGCCCAAGAATCTCTACGAGGTACGCTGCACCTGTCTTGCGCAATTTCGTTTTGCATGAGCTGACATTCTTCTTTTTTCAATTAATTGTGATGCAGCAATTCAAACGTCTTGCCAACTTGTGGTTCTTGATCGTTGCCGTGATTCAGGTAAGTCTACCATCTCTACACTTTTTTTATGCTCCTGTTCTCCTATGCTCACCTTTTGATCCACAGCTTATCCCTGGCGTTTCGCCCTTGAACCCTGCTTCATCTATTGTGCCGCTGGTCTTCGTGTTGCTAGTCACGGCCGTCAAGGAGGCCTTTGAAGACATTGTGCGTCCATCTTCTTCCCCGCTTACTCCTTGGCCTCGCGCTTCCGCTCACCCCTCTTGCGCACTTCAGAAACGTCGCGTTTCCGATACGAGAGTGAATGGGCAGAAGGTGCTCCTCTACGACGGCGTCGAGTGGACCCCCGTCAAGTGGAAGGACGTCCGCGTGGGTGACATCCTCAAGATCAGGAACAACGAAACCATCCCGGCAGATATGGTGGTGCTTCACACCAGCGACAAAGACGGTCTCGCCTACCTTGAGACCGCTAACCTCGATGGGTACACCGTTCTTCGTGGCCTCATACTTGCTCTTCGCAGCTGCTGACTGTTCATGTGCCTGCGTGTACACGCATCAGAGAAACGAACTTGAAGGTGCGCCAAGCCCTTGAGGAGACGACCGATGCCCTTCACGAGCACTCGGCCATCAACAGCTGGAATGGTAGCGTTGCCTCCCATGGACTAGACCTTCTTCTTCGCGAATTACACGTCTCACCTCTCCTCTAACGTTGCACAGCCCAAGTCAAGTATGAGCGACCCAATCCCGAGCTCTACAATTTCGAAGGTGCCCTGATCATCAATGATCACGAGGACGACGCCATCCCGCTTAACCTGGAGCAAACCCTGTGGAGGGTACACTGACCTTCTTTTCTTGCAAGTGCATTTCGGACCATGCGATCTCACATGTGCACCAGGGCTGTACCTTGAGGAACACGGAATGGGCTGTCGGCGTCGTTGTGTTCACCGGCATGGACACCAAGGTGATGAAGAACGCCCGGGACCCGCCTTCCAAGCGCAGCCGTCTGGAGATCGAGATGAACCGAGCCCTTATCACCATTTTCCTCTTCGCCATCGTTATTGATTTCATCGGTGCCGTCATCTCCGGCGCCTGGTCCGAGGCCCGCGGGTTCGACCACTGGTACGTCTACACGTGACTCCTTGACAGTATTTCTTGTTGTCTATGTTGGGTTTTAAGCAAATGCCTTTTGTTGATGGTGCAGGTATCTCCAACTCAAGAACATCGAGAGCAGCGCTGCGGTCATTGGTCTTGTGAGCTTTGCCAGTTGGCTCATTCTTTGCAACGTCATCATCCCCATTTCGCTTTACGTGTACATCGAGTTGGTCAAGCTCGTCATGGTACTTCGATCCACCTGCTGGTGTGGCTGAGTGGACATGCACTCACAAGGTGTTGATGGCAGGTCTTCTGGATCAACATGGACGTGGAGATGTATCACGCCGAAACCAACACCCCTGCTCGTGCTAACACATCCAATCTTGCTGAAGAGTTGGGCCAAGTACGCATTCCGCAGCCACTCTTGCACGAGCTATATTCTCACGGGCGTTTGGTGTTGCTATTGCTGTTGTGCCCCCTTAGGTCGAGTACATTTTCAGCGACAAGACGGGTACCCTTACGTCAAACGAGATGTTCTTCATGCGCTGTTCCATCATGGGCAAGGCCTACGGCGAAGACCTCGAGGCGGTTGAAGATGGCGATCATGAGAAGACGAAGGACGACTTCAAGGTCCCCACCGAACACGAAGTCGAAGAGGCCGAGGAACGCCCCGAGGTACTCGTTTGTCGCACAGTCCTCGGAAGTTCTACGGATGGTTGCCCGATTTGGAGGCTCATCACACTATTGTCTCCACTCGCAGGCGTACATTTTCAAGGATCCTGAATTGAAGCAGGACGTGCACGACACGGCGTCTGATCCCGCGCTGTTCTTCCGTATTTTGGGCCTGTGCCACACAGTGCTCGTCGAGCAGCAGCAGCTGGGCGAGGAGGACACAGTTCATGAGCGCAAGGACGATGAGGACGAGCGAGGTACCTTTCGTCGTTCCCCATTTGTGCAGAGATAGCCAAGCGCTAACGTATCGACCTCGGCGCATCCTTTTGCGTGCAGTGGCTGAAGCGCCGCGCGGAATGAATGGGCTCACCTACCAGGCCGCCTCACCCGACGAAGCCGCTCTTGTGGAAGCCGCGCAGAAGCTTGGCTTTGAGTTCTTTGTACGCGATTCTTCCTTCAAAGCAGACAGGTGATCGAGTGATAAGTTGCAGACTGGAATTGATTGTTGATTTGGTGATCTAGGCTCGCGACCAGCACACTATCTCCATCCGTGTGCACGGCGAGGAAGAGCAGTGGAAGCTGTTGAACGTGCTCGAGTTCAACTCTGACAGAAAGCGAATGTCCGTCATTGTGGAGGACCCGTTCGATGGTAACCCCTCCTCCTCTTTCCTGCAGCGTTGAGGGCAGCATTGGGCTAACCAGCCCAACCACAGGCAAGATAAAGCTCTTCTGCAAGGGAGCTGACACGATGATCTACGACCGGCTGGCTGATGGCCAGGACGAAATCAAGGTATGTTTTCCGTTATGGCAAGCGAATGGCTCGGGTCGGTGGTTTTGACACCTCTCTGTACAGGAAACGACGATGCAGCATCTCGAGATGTTTGCCGCCGATGGTCTTCGCACGCTGTGTTTGGCTGTGAAGGAGCTCGACAGGGACACCTATGAAGAGTGGAACACCAAGTACAACCAAGCCGCCCTCCAAATCAGCGGCAGAGAGGCTGCGGTACCTACTACCTTGCTCGCTGGCCTCCTCGTGTTTCCCAGCTGACACTTCACTCTATGATATTCGGCTCGCTCCAGATTGACGCCGTCTCCGAGGAGATCGAAACGAACCTGGTGCTTGTGGGCGCTACTGCCATTGAGGACAAGCTTCAAGACGGAGTGCCGGAGGCCATCGCCACTCTGCTCAGTGTACACGCCTCTTTACTCGAGCTCTCTTTCCGCCATGGAACCACTGACGCTGACAGTGATCTCCCTTCCTGACCATTCAAGGCCGGTCTCAAAATGTGGGTGTTGACTGGAGACAAGATGGAAACGGCCATCAACATCGGCTACTCGTGCTCTCTTCTGAACAACAACATGAACAAGATGGTCTTCAGGTACATTCTCATTCTTGGTGTCTGCGGGTTTGGCGGAGGAGCCAACAAGACTCACCATCCTTCTCTTGTTCTATAGCTCCGAGCCGATGGAGGGTTATGAGGACTACACTGTCACCAACAGGGACTCTGCCATCAACGCGCTCGAGAGCTACATCAAGCTGCACTTCCCTCACATGCCCAAGTGGACTCCCGGACCCGACCCTGACAGTACGTGTCGCCCCTTCTCGATTTACCTATCTTATCATGGTCACGAGGGAAGCACACCGATTTTCGAAACCAGTCGTTTCGCGTAATTATCATTGTACGATTTGTGGTCCGACCTATGGCCTCACCTACCCTTGCTTCCCTCTCTTCTTCTTCCTCTTCTCCCTCCAGCAATGTCCAAGAGTGAGAGAATGAATGGCATGGAAATGGAAGTCATAACTGCTCGCACATCCTCCTCAGGAGACGAAGCCGATATGGTTCGCAAGGGATCTCACCTCGATGACAGTGATTCTGGTACGGGCTCTCACCCACTTCACACCACTCGTTCCTTGCCGGTTTGGTTTTTTCTCACGCGTCCCTCGCCCGCAAATGAAGAAGATGGATGGGACGGCAAGCGAAAGGAGCGCAAGCCCGTCAAGAAGGGAGGCAAGGAACTCGTTGACGGCCAGGAAGGCGACGACCTGGATGACGACGAGGAGGCCACCGGCCCAACACGTACGCGCACCCTGTTGCCTATCACGTCTCCGCAGCACCCAATTCAGTTGGCTTACTCATCTCCCTTACGCAGAGTATGCGCTCATCATCGATGGCAAGTCGCTGGCGCGATTCGTGCCCTCGAAGGGACCCTTCACCGACGTGTCTGCCCGTTTCCTGGCCCTGGCGATGAAGTGCAAGGTGGTCATCTGCTGCCGCGTGTCTCCGCTCCAGAAGGCCCTTGTGGTCCGTCTGGTGAAGAAGGGCATCAACGCCACCACGTTGTCTATCGGTGACGGCGCCAACGATGTCCCCATGATTCAGGAGGCTCAAGTCGGTACGTGTCTTTCTCTGGCTCCTCCATTTGCCATTGACGCCAGCTCAACTGTTGACATCGCTTCTACGCGCAGGTGTGGGCATCAGCGGTAAGGAAGGCCGACAGGCAGTCATGGCGGCCGACTACGCCATCGCCCAGTTCCGCTTCCTGGTTCCCCTGCTGCTCGTGCACGGCCACTGGTCGTACCGCAGGATGGCAGTGCTGCTGCTCTACTCCTTCTACAAGAACATCATCTTCGCCTTGGTCAACTTCTGGTTCGGCATCTTCTCCGGTTTCTCTGCCCAGGTACTACCTACGATTCCCGCACCATACGCGCGCCTGAGAGACTGACACCGTAGCCTCTTCCGTGCTTTGCAGACCCTGTTCGACAGTTGGGCCGTGTCTGTCTACAACATCTTCTTCACCGGTTTGCCCATTCTGATGGTGGCCATCTTCGATAAGGCCACTTCGCGCCAACAGATCCTGCAGTACCCTAAGGTTTACGAACGAGGCATCAGGAGCAAAGACGTACGTCGACTAGTCGCGTAGTTGGCTCTCGGCTTGGGCTTGGGTATGAACGTCGAAGCTGATCCGTGCGGTGGTGTCTTTCTTTTCCCTACAGTTCTCTCGCTGGGATTTCTGGGGCTGGCAGTTCCTTGGCATCGTGCAGTCGATCATCATTGCCTTCTTCGGCTTTGCTTCGTACATGCACTCCGACGTCTCGCACGACGGAGGAGTCCTCGACTTGTTCTCCATGGGCGCGACCATCATGACCTCTGTCATTTACGTGGTGTCAGTGAAGATCGCCCTGATCACCAAGTTCGTGCTCCCCTCCCTGTTGCTTGGTTACAGCAGGCCGAAGGCACTCACCTCGCATCTCTGTTACAGTACCTGGACGGGCTGGAACCACTTCGGTCTGTACTTCAGCGTGTTCCTGTGGTATGCCTTCTTGTTGATCTACGGTCTCATCCCGCCCAACTCGGTATGCCTCCCCCCCCCCAAATACGCTACGCTCTGGTGCTTGTCCTGACTGTGGTTATTCGCCTGCGTTGTTCATAGGTTCTCAGCGGAAGTGATCTGTGGTGGAAGCCCTACAACTTCATGGCTTTGGCGTGGTTCTGGCTCACCCCGATCCTCACCACCGCGGCTTGCTGCTTCCCCGATCTCGCTTACAAATTGTACGCGCGCTTCGTCTTCTCTCACTTATTATTTCTGTGTGCTACGGCTGTGGCTAAACCACTCTCTTCTTCAGTGTGAGGCGCACGTACTTCCCCGACGCCGATCACATCATCCAGGAGGTCCATGCCATCGACAAGAAGAAGAAGAAGCCCAAGAAGCCGAAGAGGACTTTCTTCAAGCGCGTGCGTGCCACCGGCAAGTCGAAGCGTACGTCCTCCTTGCCTTGTACATGTGTGCGGTGGTGCGTGTGCGTGTGCGGTGGGCCAAAAGAACTCACTCGTTTTCGTTCGGTTTAGACACTGGCTTCGCGTTCTCGCAGGCCCCCGGTGCCCGAGATCTGCTCTACGCGCTCGGTCTGGCGCCGCTGCCCAAGGATAAGCATGCGGCCGACAGCGACGATGACACTGATAAGAAGGGCAAGGAAGTGAACGACAAGAAGGCCAAGAAGAACGACAGCAAGAAGGCGAAGAACAAGAAGAACAGGTCGGCTTCGACGAGCTCTTCTTCTGCGGACGAGGCCCCCGCCGACTACAGGAGGGACAGCCACCTCCTCGACGAGCCGCTCAGCGAAAGCGAGACCAACGACAGCGCCAGCCTCTATGGATCCAAGCACTGAGCTCAAAAGGCGACAACCGTCGAGAGGGCGTGAAGAGGGAGAGAGAGACGAACGTGGATTCGATTTTTTGGAGCGTGAGAAGAGAGAGAGAGAGGAGAGTAGAGGGTAGATAGAGAGGGGGACAGCATCTGTGCATACAATTTATTTATTCTTTCCACAGCAGCACCACATCAACATCAACACCTTCATCGCCAACCAAAAATGGGTTTGGTCTTTTCCTTTGGTTTTCCCTTTTGCTTCTCTTTGGCGAGGAGGCGTGGGGGAGAAGTCCGTTACGTTGTGTATGGACAAGACAGGAGCTGCGTGCCAAGAAGTGGAAGTTACCTAGCGAGTGAAAGATGACGATGTCCGCCCGTCGGCCTAAGGTGGTACTCGGCTCCCTCCTCTTTCGCCTCGTTGACTTGTTTCTATTCTTCTTGATGCAGCAGCCTCAAAATCTAAAATCTCTGGTCGTTTCCAGGACCGCCAGGCGCATAAGCCCCCGCCACTTGAGCCACCACAGATCAACCTCCCCTCCTTACTTCTCGCCTCTCCATCATCTTCTTCATCATTTTCATCATCTTCTCCTTGCTCCTCTCTCCCGCTTCGACCATCTCCCTCTTCATCCCTGCGCACCCACAACAACCCCTCGGCTTCGCTTCTTCCCTCAACAACTATCCTTGTGTTGGTCCTGCTGCAGCTGGCCTGGGGGGTCCACCACGCCCAGGCCACCACCCACCTGCCCCGAGCCGCCGTCTTCTACGACCCCAACCTGGTCGACACCAGCGACGACGGTAGTGGCGAGGGCTACAACGTGCTCCAGACCCTAAGCAACTGGGGCTACCACTACACCACCATCGAGACCAACGTGCTCGCCGACTGGCGCGCGGCGCTGGACGACGCCCAGATGCTCATTTTCCCCGAGCCGGGTGAGCTCGGCCGCGCAGGGTCCGGCGACCCGCTTGACTACCTGGGCCTCGGGGTCATCAACCAAGTGCGCATGTTCGTGGCTGTCGGTGGCCTGTTCGTGCAGCTGGGCGACAACCTCACGGTGGTGCCCTACGTGTTCAACCTGGACTGGACTCCCGGAGGCTCGTCGCAGGACCCGTCGGTGCCCACGCCGGCCCGCGCCTCGTCGGTGTTTGCCAACTGCACCTACTCGCTGGCCGGCATCGATCTCGTCTACCACTACAACGTGTCGGCCAACTCGTCGGCCTGCCTTCAGTACAAGGCCGGCACCAACAACGGCTGCACGCTCATGCGCACCACCTACGGCCAGGGCGTGGTGACCTGGATCGGCTACGACTGGTACCAGGCCCGTCCCGTGGGCACCCAGGATTCGGGCTGGGTGCAGGTGCTCCAACGCGCGCTCTCCGAGGCGCCCTCCCCACCGCCGTCGCCATCGGCCTCCCCGTCCGCTACCGAGACGCCCTCCAACACGCCCTCGCAGTCGCCCTCGCAGAGCTCGTCGCCGACGGCTTCGGTCACGCCGTCGCAGTCCCCCTCGGCCCCGCCGTCTATTACGCCGTCGCCTACCTCGTCCAGGTCGCAGACGCCCAGCACAACTCCATCGCCGTCGACCACGCTGTCGCCGTCGCTCACTCCCTCGATGACGCCGTCGGGTTCGCCCTCATTCAGTCCCACGCCGTCGTCCACCCGGTCCCCCTCGCCCTCGCGCACGCCGTCCAAGTCGGCCACGCCCAGCGGCTCGCCGGCGCCCGCCACCGGCAAATACCCGGACACCAACACCAGCCTCCACTTCTTCTCCCAGGGGCCGAACGTGCGGATCGTCGAAGGTTAGTACGCTCCACCCCCCCCCCCAACGCCGGCCATGGAGGTCCTAACCTGACCACAACAAACCGTGCAGAGTCGAGCAACAGGTCCGCGGTGCTCAAGTTCACCGAGATAACGCTGCGTGATGCCAACGATGCACCCTTCAGCAGCAT
Organism: Acanthamoeba castellanii str. Neff; assembly: GCF_000313135.1. Taxonomy (NCBI): domain Eukaryota; phylum Discosea; order Longamoebia; family Acanthamoebidae; genus Acanthamoeba; species Acanthamoeba castellanii. The sequence continues at coordinate 47,163 of NW_004457424.1, forward strand.
TCCCCTCCCCACATGTACGCTTTTTTAGTGCTACTGTTTTTTTATTATCGAGATTGATGTTCGTTTTACTAATGTGTTTGTGACAACAGCGGACTATGAGGTTTCGGCGGAAGTGGAGGCCTCGACGGGGGTGGAAACGTTCGGCTTCGCGACCACGCTCAACGAGGTGCCGATGGTGTTCAACTTCACGCACCCGTTGGTCAACGACACCCTTATGTCGTTCGCCGACGTGGCCTTCGTCGTGGAGCGCGGCGCGGTCAAGTGGCTCTGGGCCTTTGACGGCGCCTGGCCCTTCGATTCGCGCGCTTCGGGATTCACCCTCACCGCTTCGCTCGAGCTCGAGGCCGCGGGGGTCACCGGCGTCGAGAGGCTCAATGACCACCCGCGCCCCGGCCGCACCACCTACAGCGTCAACCACCACAGCAAAGACAACGGCAACAACAACGGAGGCAAGAGCCTGGAGGTCAAGTTCGTCGTGTTTGATCGGGCCGTGTCCGACGGCGAGCTCGTCGACGTCGTGCACGCCGTTGAGCTTGTCACCACCGGCGGCGCGCAGGTGGCTCACTTCCACTTCACCTTCCCGGCATTCCGCTACACGTTCGT
>NW_004457423.1:0-606 GCF_000313135.1 Acanthamoeba castellanii str. Neff
GTGTGTGTGCGATTGCGACCACCGGCGGGGACTCGTACGAGCAGGTAGTCGGGGGCGATGCAGGTCTGTCCCGCATTCCAGAACTTGCCCCACACGACCCTGCGCACGGCCGGGTCGATGTCCACCTTGCTGTCAATGATGCACGGGCTCTTGACCACCTGTACGCACAAGGGTGTGTGTGTGTGTGTGTGGATGAGAGTTGGTTCGCCGAGGCCCCCAACGCCGCTGGTGCGCGTACCGAGCTCGAGGGTCACGGGAGTGAGGTGCTCCGCGGCGGCGCGCATCACCACCTTGCCCACTGTACGCGGTCAAAACGAAACGAACACGAACACGAAACCATTACAAAACGACAAACGAAATAAAACAACGGATGAGGGGCAAACCCGAAGTGCTGCCCGTGTAGAAGATGTGGTCGAACTTGTGGCGCAGGATGGCCGTCGTCTCCGCCACGGCGCCCTCGATCACGCGCACGGCCTCGGGGTCCAGGTACTTGGGGACGAGCTCGGCCAGCAGGTGGGACGAGTGCTTGGAGAGCTCAGACGGCTTGAGCAGCGCCGCGTTACCCGCCGCCAGCGCGCCCTGACATGAGTCCATCGCCGCATCATC
>NW_004457423.1:817-3213 GCF_000313135.1 Acanthamoeba castellanii str. Neff
ACGCACGTTACAGCGTGAAGGTGGGCAAGAGCATCGAGGTCCTCATCCAACAGGAGAAGATCTGTTACGAGTATGCGGCCTCGGACCCGAACAGCGTTACCGCCACCGTCGAGAAGTCCCTCTAGTGGCTCGCACCCCCCCCCCCGCTTCGGAAACTCTTGTTCGGCAAATAACTTTTTCGCCACCCAATCAATTTTTCGCCTGCGCATGAAACAGTTATTTTGTGCCACTTCTTGGCGCTTTCGAGGGAATGGGAAGGCTGTGATGTGGTGTGCTCCTGCTGCTCCTCTTCCCAATCACGCTTCAGTATCAGGAGAGTCCAATAGATCAAGCATGGGGCGTATCGTCGTCGTTGTCACTCGGGTGCCGACGTGAACACGATGCAGTTGCCGCTGTGGGATAATTTGGGCGGCCGACACGCCGTTCCGCTCGGCTTGGCCGACGAACGTCGCGCTTTATCAACTCCGGATCGGCCGCTCGGACGGAGTGCACCATGTGTCTTCTTCCTCCCATCGTGTTGTCGTCGCCGCCACCTTCGTCGTCGTCCCCTTCGATTGGATGCCGATTTGCCCACCAGAGCCGATTCGATCTGGGCGTGGTTGGCCGAGGCCCAGTGGGAAGAAGGTCTTGAAGGCCATCAAGTTCAATTCCAAGACCGGCGACGAGGACGCCGAGTTTGCGTCGCTCGATCCCGTCAACAAGGTCGTGCTCCACCTCGGTCGCGCCCGATCCCGGCTCGCCACCGATGCCAACGCCACCGCGGAACAGATCGCGCGCTATCGCAAGCTTCAGGCGGGCTCGGGGTTGTCGACCGCGGTCACCTGGGCACCTTCATGTTTGGCGGAAGATTCGGCGGAAGAGTCGGCTGCAGGTGCAGCTGGTCGCACAGCCGGCCGAGGGCCTCAGACTCTCCGTTGACGACGGCCGTGTGGGCCGTGTGCGCCGCGGCCCAGCCGCTCTCCAGGCCCGAAGATGAAGCTCCGGGAGCGCAGCAGCCCAAAGTTGGGCGACGACGCAGAGGCCCTGAGCTGCGGCTGCTCGATCGACGAAGAAGAAGATGAAGTGGGGGAGGAGGGTGCGGAACAGATGAGGGGGGACTTGAAGAAGGGGGTCGTGGCGGCGTTGAGGAGGTGGGTGCCCTTGAGCTTGGTCTTCTTGGCGGCCGGCGCGTAGGCGTTGAGGCCCTGCTGCTCGAGGAATCGTACCAGCTTCTCGTGTTCCAGTCTCTGGGCTGCCGCGCCGGCTGGGCAGCGCAGCCGCTGGCCTGGCTCGCCACCGGAGTGAAGAGCTCATTCCTCGAATTCCTTCCGAGCGGGGGGTTTGGGCGAAAGGTCTAGTGTGGTGCGCTGGGTACGAGAGGTTCTTGAGTTCGATGGTTGAGTGTTGGCCAACACTGTGCGGGTGGTGATGTTCGTAGCTCGGGTGACGGCCGCGAACTCGGTCGCCTTGCGTGTAACCGGACCACCTCCAGGTACCCGAAACTGATTTCTCTGGGTTCCCCCGGGGGTGCTCCTCCTGGGAGCCCTCCATTGCAGTTGATTGGCTAGATTGGGGGACACATACAATTACATGGTAACCGCCTCAGGCACCGAGCGATTTTGCTGGCGATGCACACCAACGCACATACTCTTTGCGGGCTGTGTGTATTGTGTGTGTGTGTGCGTGCGTGATGTTGGTGCAATAGCGCGTTTTCTCGCCAATGACGGCCCACGCCTTGATCGACACAAAACAACGTTGCCACACCCGCAGCAAGACATGCACACAAGCCGTTTGGAAACAAAAAACGTGTAATACGGCTGCGGTATGGTCGGGAGAACCGTCTTTTCTTCTCAAGCCAGCATCTGGATGAAGGAGAGCTTGTTGTCGCTGTACGGCGGGTACCTGGACAGAAAAGTAAGTACAAAGAGTCACGGCCCGAGGCACTGAATAGTCCCGCCATGGGTGGCGAGCAGGTACCTGACCGAGAGGTCGAACTTGGTCGTCTTGTTGAGTACGCTCTTGTGGTGCGAGAAGACGTCGAACGACGCCTGGCCGTGGTAGGCTGCAGGTGAAGGAGGTGGGTTGAGTCGTTGTTGCCCGGGGAAGGGGAAACGAGTCCCCGCCCCAAAAAAAAAAAAAAAGCTCAGTTGTTGTCCGGGCGTACCGCCAATGCCGCTGTCGCCCACGCCACCGAACGGGAGGGAGTGGACGGTGAAGTGCATGATGGTGTCGTTCACCATGGCCCCGCCGGAGATGGTCTTCCTGTTTTGTCGTTGGTCGTTGGTCGAGGAAAGCGACTAGATTTGAGCCACACACACAGCAGAGAGGCGGTGGATGGTCGTACTTGAGTACAAGGTCCACGTTGGCGCTATTCTTGGAGAAGAGGTAAAGCGCCAACGGATGACGGTCTGACGTAG
>NW_004457423.1:7510-10427 GCF_000313135.1 Acanthamoeba castellanii str. Neff
CAACAGCGCTATCTCGCACACGTCGTACTTCACCGGGACTTCCCAGACTTGTAGCGCGTGTCGTGTGTGTCATGTCGTGTCGTGTTGCGCCTTTCAGAACGAGTTGGTTGGTGTGGCAAACGATGAGCGAATGGCTGAACCTTCTTGTGCGTGTTGAGATCAATTCGCACAATGTTGATAGTCTTGAATCGTGTCGTAACGTCCACGATCAGCCCCTCTCCCAGAGCATCTGCACGGCACGACACACACACGGTACAACACCACAATAGCTTACCGGTAAGCGCATCGATCGCCCGGCGGAGAGAGATGAGGCGCCCGGCGTACCTCGCACGTAGACGCCGTTGCGCAGTCGCTCCACGTTGGGACCGAACGCCGAGAGCGGGAACAGCTTGGTGTAGGTGTTCTTGACGGGGTTGAACTGGCACAGCATGATGGGCTGGCCCTCTTCCTTGGAACAGTAAAAGACTGAACCAACAAGGTTAGTTAGTTATTAGTTCTTTCGTTCTTTGTGTTTGGGAATGTACATTCGTCGGTTTGCTTCTGGCAGAAATTGTAGAGGGTCACGCCGTGCAACAGCGGACTCATGATCGAGGTGGTCTAGATGAGAGGAATATCGAAAGAAGAAGGAAGAAGAATGTGAGCAATGATGAAGATTCGGTGATGACGTGTAAGGAACAAAGCGTACGGTCATCTTGCCGTCGGGGGCGATGAGTCGGGCGTTCTCCGGAGGAAGCTCGCTGCATTCGACCAGCGTGTGTCCGGTGCGATTCATCCGCGCGGTGTAGTTCACGCCCAAGTCAAAGTGTCGCGCCCACGCCGTTCGGCCGCTCGGAATCACTGCACCGCGACGAGACACACAAACACACACGAGACACACGTCAGCCGACACCTTAACCGCAACGAGCCAGTCGGTGTGAGGAGTGGAGTAGAGTACAAATCTTGACGATGCGCCAGCGGGTGTGGTCGAGGCCCTCGGTGACGATCACTGCGTCCTCGCCGGTGGTGTCCTTGAGTGACTGGATCTGGAGTCCGCTGTCGTAGTGGCTGTAGATGTTCATCTTCTTGCTCCAGTCCTTGTTCTTCTCCGGCCGTCGCGACCACACCTCCAGCGACTTGTCCCACTACAACCCCCATCAATCAATTCCAACCACATGTCAGCAATATAGCAATGTCACAAAACACACACACACAACTCACACACGGATGGGGGCGCCAGGGTACCTTGGTGACGGCCAGGGTGTCGTCGTCGTGGAAGTCGACACCCCACACGGTCTTGCTGGTCTCGTAGTGCTTGCCCTGCGCTTCGGCGATCCGCCGCAGCTTGCGCTCCCACTTGGTCTCCTTCGCCACCTCGCCCTGGAACAGGGTCGGCTTGCACGCCGGCTTATTCGTTGGTGCAGCCCCGGCCGCCTGGTCGCTACTGCTGCCACTACGACCGGCCGCGGGCGTTGGTGCGGGGCTGGCCACGATGTCTTCCTCGACGAAGCAGTAGGTGACCATCATCTCGTCGCTCTCCTCCTTGGCCCGCTTCCGGCTAAACGTCGGGTGGTCGCCATCGTCGCCGTCGGCGTGGCTGTGGTGGTTGTGGTTGCCGGTCTTGTGCCGGCCCTCGAGCTCGTCCACGGCGCGCAGGCGGTCCAATCGCACGCAGCCGTTGCGCCACGTGCCGTAGACGTCCTTGCCGACGACGTAGCAGGCGTCCTGCTCGCCGAGGTCACCGCGCCCGGCGACCCGGAACACGAGGCGGCCGTCGTCCGTGAAGTGGCAGTAGGTCACGGGCCTGCCCTCCTTCAGCAGAGCGGCGCGCTGGCCCGTCTTCCAGTTGAGCAGAAACAGCTGGCCGCCCATGTACTGCTGTCCAAAGTAGTCCAGCTGCCACACACACGATTATGACAACAATTGTTATTAAAAAAATGTAATAATAACCTATGAAAGTAGTAAAATAAATAGTGAGACAAATGAAGTACAGAGCTTGTGTTTCATTTGCAATTTGAAAAAACCAATAAACAAAAGCGAAACAAAACCAAAGAGCGCAGCTTTTGGTGTTTGTCGACGCAAATCGTTTTTTAACCGAGGGTGCACTTTCGGCCAAATGCACGCCCCTTACGCTCAATTTCTCGGGAGGGCACTCGGCCTCGGCGGTCGAGATACTAAAGCTCATCACCAAGGGGCGCTAGCAAGGAGGAGAAAAAGAAGGTGGTGGAGCGTTACCATGGAGGTGGCGAGGGCGACGATGGGCTTTGTCGGGGTGCCAGGCCAGGTGCTCGACCAGCGGGCCGGCCAGGAGGTCGAACAGCCGGAGCGGGCGGAGAGTGGCGGCGTCGTAGATGGCCAGGCGCACGTTGCACGGCGGGGCGTACTGGAACCAGAGGTGGCAGTGCCGCTGGGCCACGGCGATCACCTCGCGCGTGCGGTTGAATTTGACCAGCTTGGGGTCAACACTTGAGGCGAAGGCATAGTTCTGCTGACGGCCGCCGAGCACGCGGGTCTGGACGAGGTAGGGCGGCTTCTTGTGGCCGCCACCCTTCTTGTTGTGGTCGTGGTTGGGAGAGGAGGGCAGCGGGGAATCGGGACCACCACCAGACGGTCGAGAAGTGAAAGTTGATGTTGGAGGGTTGATAGTGTGGTTGGTATCAGTTAACATGAGGATGTGTCGTGTATGAAGGGATAAGAGGAAAAGAAAGCCGAGCACAAAGGGAGAAAGAAAAAGAACGAAGGTCCGCAAAAACGGGAAACCTGGGGCGAAACTGTGAGGAAATCCGCAGAAAATACCAAGCCTTTTTGAGCTGGTTAACATTCCATCTGTCCACCTCTTTGGGTGAGGTTAGGTCTGGAATGACCACTTTCTATCATGTTCATGTATGTGACAACCAAAAATATTTTACCAGGAGGAGATAAAGGAGCAAAGATTTGTGTG
>NW_004457423.1:14315-16121 GCF_000313135.1 Acanthamoeba castellanii str. Neff
GCCAGGCGCGCACGAGGGGCGGTACGTCGTTGGGGTCCACCTCGAGCAGGTCCACCGCCGTTCGGAACGGCTTGTAGACCCCCTTCGCTTCCACCAGCCGCACCACCTTCCCCTCTACCGACTTTTCATCAACTCGCTCAACAGCTCCGGACAATGGCGGAGCCAAAGTCGAAGCGGCCTTGGCGCTGCGCTCGTCATTGTCGGGGGTGATGGGTTGGGGCTGGGGCGAGCCGAAGCCGTCGTCGTCGACTGCAAGGCTCGAGCCCAGGTCGGCCCCTGCTTGGTCGACATTGTAGTTGGCCGCGAACCGAAGTTGGTGCTGAAGCAGGAGGCCGCTCCACACGACCAGCCCGAGCACGAGGGCCACTGTGCGCCACTGCCACAGCTGGGCGAGCAGGCCGCTTGCTCGCCTCGCCGAAGGGGCTCGCGCGAGTTTCGTTATCATCTTCTCCTTCTCGCGTCAAAGCCGGCTCTTTGTTCGGTGATCAATGGCGGATATGCGATCCGATTGGCCAAACTTAATTGGTTTGGAGAAATTTTTCCTTCGTGTTGCCTTATTATATATTTGTCGACACCTAGAGCCAAAACAGACCAACAAGTTTCAAGTTTCTTGTGTTTGTTGTGGATGATGTGATAAAAAGATATCTTGTGTTCTGGGGCAAGCTGCTTGCACCAGACCTCAATAACCTGTTCAAAAGACAAGTTTATGGCACCCAGTAGGAATAGGCTGTTGACAGTGGCTCCCTTACTTTGTGACCCATTGTCTTTGGCTGTGCCAATTCTATGAGGTAAATGCACACATTTTATGAGGCTAACAGATTTACTTTGCAGTCAACTCACCACAAATAACACTATAAATAATCAGCTTCTTTGTCATGCAATGATCATCTAATTAACTGCATTTTAGGAGCAACTATGACCACTTTCAAGCAGCTCAAAGGCAGATATTTTATTTTACCACCAGCCACCTCCATGCAAGTCAATAAATGACTACGGTGTAAACACAATTCTGGTCACTGTGGCTGTTTTGCTGAATTGCCCCCAAAGAAATAAAATATCTCATCGGATTCCACACATTGTGGGGACTTCACTTGTGTTCCGGCCGGAGCTGCGGGAGTTTCGAGGCCACAAAACGGAAATGACCAGAACGTGAATCTCAACTGCCGCAGTCTGGCCTTGTTGCTTGTGTTCCACTGCGTCACGAAATCGAACAGAGTGGATTCGATTCCTTCAATAACATCTCGCCTGCTGGGTCCCTTTGCAAGTACATTTTTACGTCCATTATTATTATTTTTTTTCATCTTCCAATTCACATTTTCCCTCCATCATTCCATTCCCTTCGTCCCCTTTGCAGAGATGGTGGAGTTTGCGACAGGAGCAGGCATTTGCTTCGTGGTGTGCGTGCTCGGGCTCAGCCGCACGGTCCGCTGTCTGGCGGGCCACTGCATCTCCTCCCTTCTCCTCGGGTTTGTGGTCCTCGTGGCCTACTGGCGAGTACGCGCCCCTCTCCCTTCTCCTCCTACATCTCTCTTTTCTTCTCTTCCTTTCCTCCTCCATCCACAATCAATCTTCAAAGAAACCAACCACCGTAGCACAATGTAGCTCTACGTCGAGTTCATGAGCGGCAGGTGGTGGCGCCCGGACGTGGCCCTCCAGCGACTACTTCGACCAGCAGAGCTGCACGGCACCAAGGCCGTCGATGAGGTTAAGCACAGCTTCGACACTGGTGCGTACTCGCCACCCAACAACATCAACAGCTCCATGTAGAACGATTTTTGGCTTCTTCTACTTCTACTTCTTCTGACT